>NW_026904040.1:0-259424 GCF_024500275.1 Phycodurus eques
GCTAGGGAGCATTTTTAAGCAATAAAAACAGCAAATGTGTGTAAAACTCCAACCAAAGCTTTGGGATTCAAACCACTGCTTGTAACTCGGATAAAGGGAGAGTTTTACTCTAAAAAGCAAGAGACTTTACTGGGAAAGCATCCTTTGTGAATTTAAAAGTGAAAATAAAAAAAGTGTACAGCAGGCGCTGCGAAGCATTTTTAAGCAATAAAAACAGCAAATGTGTGTCAAACTCCAACCAAAGCTTTGGTATTAAAACCAGTGCCTGTAACTAGTATAAAGGGGAGAGTTCTACTCGAAAAGGCAAGAGAATTTACTGGGAAAGCATCCTTTGTGAAGTTATGTGTTAATATAAAAAAAGTGTACAGCAGGTGCTGGGAAGCATTTTTAAGCAATAAAAACTGCAAATGTTTGTAAAACTCCAACCAAAGCTTTGGGATTCAAACCACTGCCTGTAACTAGTATGAAGGGGAGAGTATTATTCTCAAAAGCAAGAGAATTTACTGGGAAAGCATCCTTTGTGAAGTTATGAGTTACAATAAAAAAAAGTGTACAGCAGAGGGAGCTGGGAAGCATTTTTAAGCAATAAAAACTGCAAATGTGTGTAAAACTCCAACCAAAGCATTGGGATTCAAACCACTTACTGTAACTAGTATAAAGGGTAGAGTTTTACTCTAAAAAGCAAGAGAATGTACTGGGAAAGCATCTTTTGTGAAGTTATGAGTCAAAATAAAAAAAGTGTACAGCAGGTGCTGGGAAGCATTTTTAAGCGATAAAAACAGCAAATGTGTGTCAAACTCCAACCAAAGCTTTGGGATTCAAACCACTGCCTGTAACTAGTATAAAGGGGGGAGTTCTACTGGAAAAGGCAAGAGACTTTACTTGGAAAGCATCCTTTATGAAGTTATGAGTCAAAATTAAATAAAGTGTACAGCAGGTGCTGGGAAGCCTTTTTAAGCAATAAAAACTGCAAATGTGTGTAAAACTCTAACCAAAGCTTTGGGATTCAAACCACTGCCTGTAACTATATAAGGGGGAGAGTTATACTCTAAAAAACAAGAGACTTTACTGGGAAAGTATCCTTTGTGAAGTTATGAGTTACAAAAAAAAAGTGTACAGCAGAGGGAGCTGGGGAGCATTTTTAAGCAATAAAAACAGCAAATGTGTGTCAAACTCCAACCAAAGCTTTGGGATTCAAACCACTGCTTGTAACTCGGATAAATGGGAGAGTTTTACTCTAAAAAGCATGATACTTTACTGGGAAAGCATCCTTTGTGAATTTAAAAGTGAAAATAAAAAAGTGTACAGCAGGTGCTGCGAAGCATTTTTAAGCAATAAAAACAGCAAATGTGTGTCAAACTCCAACCAAAGCTTTGGGATTCAAACCACTGCCTGTAACTAGTATACAGGGGAGAGTTTTACTCTAAAATGCAAGAGAATTTACTAGGAAAGCATCCTTTGTGAAGTTATGAGTCAAAATAAAAAAAGTGTACAGCAGGTGCTGCGAAGCATTTTTAAGCAATAAAAACAGCAAATGTGTGTCAAACTCCAACCAAAGCTTTGGGATTCAAACCACTGCCTGTAACATAGTATAAAGGGGAGAGTTTTACTCAAAAAGCAAGAGAATTTACTGGGAAAGCATCCTTTGTGAAGTTATGAGTTACAATAAAAAAAGTGTACAGCAGGCGCTGGGAAGCATTTTTAAGCAATAAAAACTGCAAATGTGTGTAAAACTCCAACTAAAGCTTTGGGATTCAAACCACTGCCTGTAACTAGTATAAAGGGGAGAGTTTGACTCTCAAAAGCAAGAGAATTTACTGGGAAAGCATCCTTTGTGAAGTTATGAGTTACAATAAAAAAAGTGTACAGCAGAGGGAGCTGGGAAGCATTTTTAAGCAATAAAAATCAGCAAATGTGTGTAAAACTCCAACCAAAGCTTTAGGATTCAAACCACTGCCTGTAACTGAGTATAAAGGGGAGAGTTTTACTCCAAAAAGCAAGAGAATTTACTGGGAAAGCATCCTTTGTAAAGTTATGAAGTTACAATAAAAAAAGTGTACAGCAGAGGGAGCTGGGAGCATTTTTAAGCAATAAAATCAGCAAATGTGTGTAAAACTCCAACCAAAGCTTTAGGATTCAAACCACTGCCTGTAACTAGTATAAAGGGGAGAGTTTTACTCTAAAAATCAAGATAATTTACTGGTAAAGCATGCTTTGTGAAGTTATGAGTTACAATTAAAAAAAAGTGTACAGCAGGTGCTGGGAAGCATTTTTAAGCGATAAAAACTGCAAATGTGTGTAAAACTCCAACCAAAGCTTTGTGATTCAAACGACTGCTTGTAACTCGTATAAAGGGGAGAGTTTTACTCAAAAAAACAAGAGAATTTACTTGGAAATCATCCTTTGTGCAGTTATGAGATCCAATCAAAAACGTGTACAGCAGAGGGAGCTGGGAAGCATTTTTAAGCAATAAAAACTGCAAATGTGTGTAAAACTCCAAGCAAATCTTTGGGATTCAAACCACTGCCTGTAACTAGTATAAAGGGGAGGGTTTTACTCTAAAATGCAAGATAATTTACTTGGAAATCATGCTTTGTGAAGTTTTGAGTCAAAATAAAAAATGTGTACATTCGGCGCTGGGAAGCATTTTTAAGCAACAAAAACAGCAAATGTGTGTAAAACTCCAACCAAAGCTTTGGGATTCAAACCACTGCCTGTAACTAGTATAAAGGGGAGAGTTTTACTCTAAAAAGCAAAAGACTTTACTGGGAAAGCATCCTTTGTGAAGTTATGAGTTACAATAAAAAAAAGTGTACAGCAGGGGGAGCTGGGAAGTATTTTTAAGCAATAAAAACTGCAAATGTGTGTAAAACTCCAACCAAAGCTTTGGGATTCAAACCACTGCCTGTAAATAGTATAAAGGGGAGAGTTCTATTCTAAAAAGCAAGAGAATTTACTGGGAAAGCATCCTTTGTGAATTTAAAAGTGAAAATAAAAAAGTGTACAGCAGGGGCTGGGAAGCATTTTTAAGCGATATAAAATGCAAATGTGTGTAAAACTCACAAACCACAACCTGTAACAAGGATAATGGGGAGGGTTTTACTCTAAAAAGCAAGAGAATTTACTGGGAAAGCATCGTTTGGTAAGTTATGAGTTACAATAAAAAAAGTGTACAGCAGAGGGAGCTGGGAAGCATTTTTAAGCAAAAAAACCTGCAAATGTGTGTAAAACTCCAACCAAAGCTTTGGGATTCAAACCACTGACTGTAACAAGTAAAAAGGGGAGAGGTCTCCTCTAAAAAGCAATAGACTTTAATGGGAAAGCATCCTTTGTGAAGTTATGAGTGAAAATAAAAAAAGTGGACAGCAGTCGCTGGGAAGCATGTTTAAGCAAAAAAAACTGCAAATGTTTTTAAAACTCCAACCAGAGCTTTGGGATTCAAACCACTGCCTGTAACTAGTATAAAGGGGAGAGTTCTTCTCTCAAAAACAATAGACTTTACTGGGAAAGCATCCTTTGTAAAGTTATGAGTCAAAATAAAAAATGTGTACAGCAGGTGCTGGGAAGCATTTTTAAGCAATAAAAACTGCAAATGTGTGTAAAACTCCAACCAAAGCTTTGGGATTCAAACCACTGCCTGTAACAAGTATAAAGGGGAGCGTTTTACTCTAAAAAGCAAGAGAATTAACTGGGAAAGCATCCTTTGTGAAGTTATGAGTCAAAATAAAGAAAGTGTACAGCAGAGTGAGCTGGGAAGCATTTCTAAGCAATAAAAACTGCAAATGTGTGTAAAACTCAAACCAAACCTTTGGGATTCAAACCACTGCCTGTAAATAGTATAAAGGGGAGAGTTCTATTCTAAAAAGCAAGAGAATTTACTGGGAAAGCATCCATTGTGAAGTTATGAGTCAAAATAAAATAAGTGTACAGCAGGCGCTGGGAAGCATTTTTAAGCAATAAAAACTCCAAATGTGTGTAAAACTCACAAGCCACTGCCTGTAACTAGTATAAAGGGGAGAGTTTTACTCTAAAAAGCAACAGAATTTACTGGAAAAGCATCCTTTGGGAAGTTATGAGTCACAATAAAAAAAGTGTACAGCAGAGGGAGCTTGGAAGCATTTTTCAGCAATAAAAACTGCAAATGTGTTTAAAACTCCAACCAAAGCTTTGGGATTCAAACCACAGCCTGTAAATAGTTTCAAGGTGAGACTTTTACACTAAAATGTAAGAGAATTTTCTGGGAAAGCATCCTTTGTGAAGTTATGAGTTACAATAAAAAAGTGTACAGCAGAGGGAGCTCGGAAGCCTTTTTAAGCAATAAAAACTGCAAATGTGTGTAAAACTCCAACCAAAGCTTTGGGATTCAAACCACTGCCTGTAACTAGTATAAAGGGGAGTGTTTTACTCTCAAAAGCAAGAGAATTTACTGGGAAAGCATCCTTTGTGAAGTTATGAGTTAAAATAAAAAAAGTGTACAGCAGAGGGAGCTGGGGAGCATTTTTAAGCAATAAAATCAGCAAATGTGTGTAAAACTCCAACCAAAGCTTTAGGATTCAAACCACTGCCTGTAACGAGTATAAAGGGGAGAGTTTTTCTCCAAAAAGCAAGAGAATTTACTGGGAAAGCATCTTTTGTAAAGTTAGAAGTTACAATAAAAAAAGTGTACAGCAGAGGGAGCTGGGGAGCATTTTTAAGCAATAAAATCAGCAAATGTGTGTAAAACTCCAACCAAAGCTTTAGGATTCAAACCACTGCCTGTAACTAGTATAAAGGGGAGAGTTTTACTCTAAAAATCAAGATAATTTACTGGTAAAGCATGCTTTGTGATGTTACGAGGTACAATAAAACAAAGTGTACAGCAGATGCTAGGGAGCATTTTTAAGCAATAAAAACAGCAAATGTGTGTAAAACTCCAACCAAAGCTTTGGGATTCAAACCACTGCTTGTAACTCGGATAAAGGGAGAGTTTTACTCTAAAAAGCAAGAGACTTTACTGGGAAAGCATCCTTTGTGAATTTAAAAGTGAAAATAAAAAAAGTGTACAGCAGGCGCTGCGAAGCATTTTTAAGCAATAAAAACAGCAAATGTGTGTCAAACTCCAACCAAAGCTTTGGTATTAAAACCAGTGCCTGTAACTAGTATAAAGGGGAGAGTTCTACTCGAAAAGGCAAGAGAATTTACTGGGAAAGCATCCTTTGTGAAGTTATGTGTTAATATAAAAAAAGTGTACAGCAGGTGCTGGGAAGCATTTTTAAGCGATAAAAACTGCAAATGTGTGTAAAACTCCAACCAAAGCTTTAGGATTAAAACCACTGCCTGTAACTAGTATAAAGGGGAGAGTTTTACTCTAAAAATCAAGATAATTTACTGGTAAAGCATGCTTTGTGAAGTTATGAGTTACAATAAAACAAAGTGTACAGCAGGCGCTGGGAAGCATTTTTAAGCGATAAAAACTGCAAATGTGTGTAAAACTCCAACCAAAGCTTTGTGATTCAAACGACTGCTTGTAACTCGTATAAAGGGGAGAGTTTTACTCAAAAAAACAAGAGAATTTACTTGGAAATCATCCTTTGTGCAGTTATGAGATCCAATCAAAAACGTGTACAGCAGAGGGAGCTGGGAAGCATTTTTAAGCAATAAAAACTGCAAATGTGTGTAAAACTCCAAGCAAATCTTTGGGATTCAAACCACTGCCTGTAACTAGTATAAAGGGGAGGGTTTTACTCTAAAATGCAAGATAATTTACTTGGAAATCATGCTTTGTGAAGTTTTGAGTCAAAATAAAAAATGTGTACATTCGGCGCTGGGAAGCATTTTTAAGCAACAAAAACAGCAAATGTGTGTAAAACTCCAACCAAAGCTTTGGGATTCAAACCACTGCCTGTAACTAGTATAAAGGGGAGAGTTTTACTCTAAAAAGCAAAAGACTTTACTGGGAAAGCATCCTTTGTGAAGTTATGAGTTACAATAAAAAAAAGTGTACAGCAGGGGGAGCTGGGAAGTATTTTTAAGCAATAAAAACTGCAAATGTGTGTAAAACTCCAACCAAAGCTTTGGGATTCAAACCACTGCCTGTAACTTGGATAAAGGGGAGAGTTTTACTCTAAAAAGCAAGAGACTTTACTGGGAAAGCATCCTTTGTGAATTTAAAAGTGAAAATAATAAAGTGTACAGCAGGGGCTGGGAAGCATTTTTAAGCGATATAAAATGCAAATGTGTGTAAAACTCACAAACCACAACCTGTAACAAGGATAATGGGGAGGGTTTTACTCTAAAAAGCAAGAGAATTTACTGGGAAAGCATCGTTTGGTAAGTTATGAGTTACAATAAAAAAAGTGTACAGCAGAGGGAGCTGGGAAGCATTTTTAAGCAAAAAAACCTGCAAATGTGTGTAAAACTCCAACCAAAGCTTTGGGATTCAAACCACTGACTGTAACAAGTAAAAAGGGGAGAGGTCTCCTCTAAAAAGCAATAGACTTTAATGGGAAAGCATCCTTTGTGAAGTTATGAGTGAAAATAAAAAAAGTGGACAGCAGTCGCTGGGAAGCATGTTTAAGCAAAAAAAACTGCAAATGTTTGTAAAACTCCAACCAGAGCTTTGGGATTCAAACCACTGCCTGTAACTAGTATAAAGGGGAGAGTTCTTCTCTCAAAAACAATAGACTTTACTGGGAAAGCATCCTTTGTAAAGTTATGAGTCAAAATAAAAAATGTGTACAGCAGGTGCTGGGAAGCATTTTTAAGCAATAAAAACTGCAAATGTGTGTAAAACTCCAACCAAAGCTTTGGGATTCAAACCACTGCCTGTAACAAGTATAAAGGGGAGCGTTTTACTCTAAAAAGCAAGAGAATTAACTGGGAAAGCATCCTTTGTGAAGTTATGAGTCAAAATAAAGAAAGTGTACAGCAGAGTGAGCTGGGAAGCATTTCTAAGCAATAAAAACTGCAAATGTGTGTAAAACTCAAACCAAACCTTTGGGATTCAAACCACTGCCTGTAAATAGTATAAAGGGGAGAGTTCTATTCTAAAAAGCAAGAGAATTTACTGGGAAAGCATCCATTGTGAAGTTATGAGTCAAAATAAAATAAGTGTACAGCAGGCGCTGGGAAGCATTTTTAAGCAATAAAAACTCCAAATGTGTGTAAAACTCACAAGCCACTGCCTGTAACTAGTATAAAGGGGAGAGTTTTACTCTAAAAAGCAACAGAATTTACTGGAAAAGCATCCTTTGGGAAGTTATGAGTCACAATAAAAAAAGTGTACAGCAGAGGGAGCTTGGAAGCATTTTTCAGCAATAAAAACTGCAAATGTGTTTAAAACTCCAACCAAAGCTTTGGGATTCAAACCACAGCCTGTAAATAGTTTCAAGGTGAGACTTTTACACTAAAATGTAAGAGAATTTTCTGGGAAAGCATCCTTTGTGAAGTTATGAGTTACAATAAAAAAGTGTACAGCAGAGGGAGCTCGGAAGCCTTTTTAAGCAATAAAAACTGCAAATGTGTGTAAAACTCCAACCAAAGCTTTGGGATTCAAACCACTGCCTGTAACTAGTATAAAGGGGAGTGTTTTACTCTCAAAAGCAAGAGAATTTACTGGGAAAGCATCCTTTGTGAAGTTATGAGTTAAAATAAAAAAAGTGTACAGCAGAGGGAGCTGGGGAGCATTTTTAAGCAATAAAATCAGCAAATGTGTGTAAAACTCCAACCAAAGCTTTAGGATTCAAACCACTGCCTGTAACGAGTATAAAGGGGAGAGTTTTTCTCCAAAAAGCAAGAGAATTTACTGGGAAAGCATCTTTTGTAAAGTTAGAAGTTACAATAAAAAAAGTGTACAGCAGAGGGAGCTGGGGAGCATTTTTAAGCAATAAAATCAGCAAATGTGTGTAAAACTCCAACCAAAGCTTTAGGATTCAAACCACTGCCTGTAACTAGTATAAAGGGGAGAGTTTTACTCTAAAAATCAAGATAATTTACTGGTAAAGCATGCTTTGTGATGTTACGAGGTACAATAAAACAAAGTGTACAGCAGATGCTAGGGAGCATTTTTAAGCAATAAAAACAGCAAATGTGTGTAAAACTCCAACCAAAGCTTTGGGATTCAAACCACTGCTTGTAACTCGGATAAAGGGAGAGTTTTACTCTAAAAAGCAAGAGACTTTACTGGGAAAGCATCCTTTGTGAATTTAAAAGTGAAAATAAAAAAAGTGTACAGCAGGCGCTGCGAAGCATTTTTAAGCAATAAAAACAGCAAATGTGTGTCAAACTCCAACCAAAGCTTTGGTATTAAAACCAGTGCCTGTAACTAGTATAAAGGGGAGAGTTCTACTCGAAAAGGCAAGAGAATTTACTGGGAAAGCATCCTTTGTGAAGTTATGTGTTAATATAAAAAAAGTGTACAGCAGGTGCTGGGAAGCATTTTTAAGCAATAAAAACTGCAAATGTTTGTAAAACTCCAACCAAAGCTTTGGGATTCAAACCACTGCCTGTAACTAGTATGAAGGGGAGAGTATTATTCTCAAAAGCAAGAGAATTTACTGGGAAAGCATCCTTTGTGAAGTTATGAGTTACAATAAAAAAAAGTGTACAGCAGAGGGAGCTGGGAAGCATTTTTAAGCAATAAAAACTGCAAATGTGTGTAAAACTCCAACCAAAGCATTGGGATTCAAACCACTTACTGTAACTAGTATAAAGGGTAGAGTTTTACTCTAAAAAGCAAGAGACTTTACTTGGAAAGCATCCTTTATGAAGTTATGAGTCAAAATTAAATAAAGTGTACAGCAGGTGCTGGGAAGCCTTTTTAAGCAATAAAAACTGCAAATGTGTGTAAAACTCTAACCAAAGCTTTGGGATTCAAACCACTGCCTGTAACTATATAAGGGGGAGAGTTATACTCTAAAAAACAAGAGACTTTACTGGGAAAGTATCCTTTGTGAAGTTATGAGTTACAAAAAAAAAGTGTACAGCAGAGGGAGCTGGGGAGCATTTTTAAGCAATAAAAACAGCAAATGTGTGTCAAACTCCAACCAAAGCTTTGGGATTCAAACCACTGCTTGTAACTCGGATAAATGGGAGAGTTTTACTCTAAAAAGCATGATACTTTACTGGGAAAGCATCCTTTGTGAATTTAAAAGTGAAAATAAAAAAGTGTACAGCAGGTGCTGCGAAGCATTTTTAAGCAATAAAAACAGCAAATGTGTGTCAAACTCCAACCAAAGCTTTGGGATTCAAACCACTGCCTGTAACTACTATACAGGGGAGAGTTTTACTCTAAAATGCAAGAGAATTTACTAGGAAAGCATCCTTTGTGAAGTTATGAGTCAAAATAAAAAAAAGTGTACAGCAGGTGCTGCGAAGCATTTTTAAGCAATAAAAACAGCAAATGTGTGTCAAACTCCAACCAAAGCTTTGGGATTCAAACCACTGCCTGTAACAAGTATAAAGGGGAGAGTTTTACTCAAAAAAGCAAGATAATTTACTGGGAAAGCATCTTTGTGAAGTTATGAGTTACAATAAAAAAAAGTGTACAGCAGGCGCTGGGAAGCATTTTTAAGCAATAAAAACAGCAAATGTGTGTAAAACTCCAACTAAAGCTTTGGGATTAAAACCACTGCCTGTAACTAGTATAAAGGGGAGAGTTTTACTCTAAAAAACAAGAGACTTTACTGGGAAAGCATCCTTTGTGAAATTATGAGTTACAATAAAAAAAGTGTACAGCAGGTGCTGGGAAGCATTTTTAAGCAATAAAAACTGCAAATGTGTGTAAAACTCCAACCAAAGCTTTGGGATTCAAACCACTGCCTGTAACTAGTATAAAGGAGAGAGTTTTACTCTAAAATGAAAGAGAATTTACTTGGAAAGCATCCTTTGAGAAGTTTTGAGTCAAAATGAAAAAGTTTCAGCAATAAAAACTGCAAATGTTTGTAAAACTCCAACCAAAGCTTTGGGATTCAAACCACTGGCTGTAACTAGTATAAAGGAGAGAGTTTTATTCTAAAAAGCAAGATAATTTGCTAGGAAACCATCCTTTGTGAAGTTATGAGTTACAATAAAAAAAAGTGTACAGCAGAGGGAGCTGGGAAGCATTTTTAAGAAATAAAAACTGCAAATGTGTGTAAAACTCCAACCAAAGCTTTGGGATACAAACCACTGCCTGTAACTAGTATAAAGGGGAGAGTTTTACTCAAAAAAGCAAGAGAATTTACTGGGAAAGCATCTTTGTGAAGTTAGGAGTTACAATAAAAAAAAGTGTACAGCAGGCGCTGGGAAGCATTTTTAAGCAATAAAAACAGCAAATGTGTGTAAAACTCCAACCAAAGCTTTGGGATTAAAACCACTGCCTGTAACTAGTATAAAGGGGAGAGTTTTACTCAAAAAGGCAATAGACTTTACTGGGAAAGCATCTTTGTGAAGTTATGAGTTACATAAAAAAAGTGTACAGCAGAGGGAGCTGGGGAGCATTTTTAAGCAATAAAATCAGCAAATGTGTGTCAAACTCCAACCAAAGCTTTGGGATTCAAACCACTGCTTTTAACTCGGATAAATGGGAGAGTTTTACTCTAAAAAGCAAGATAATTTACTGGGAAAGCATCCTTTGTGAATTTAAAAGTGAAAATAAAAAAGTGTACAGCAGGTGCTGCGAAGCATTTTTAAGCAATAAAAACAGCAAATGTGTGTCAAACTCCAACCAAAGCTTTGGGATTCAAACCACTGGCTGTAACTAGTATAAAGGGGAGAGTTTTACTCGAAAAAGCAAGAGACTTTACTGGGAAACCATCCTTTGTGAAGTTATGAGTTACAATAAAAAAAGTGTACAGCAGGCGCTGGGAAGCATTTTTAAGAAATAAAAACAAGCAAATGTGTGTAAAACTCCAACCAAAGCTTTGGGATACAAACCACTGCCTGTAACTAGTATAAAGGGGAGAGTTTTACTCAAAAAAGCAAGAGAATTTACTGGGAAAGCATCTTTGTGAAGTTATGAGTTACAATAAAAAAAAGTGTACAGCAGGTGCTGGGAATCCTTTTGAAGCAATAAAAACTGCAAATGTGTGTAAAACTCCAACCAAAGCTTTGGGATTCAAACCACTGCCTGTAACTAGTATAAAGGGGAGAGTTTTACTCTAAAATGCAAGAGAATTTACTTGGAAAGCATACTTTGTGAAGTTATGATTTTCAATAAAAAAAGTGTACAGCAGAGGGAGCTGGGGAGTATTTTTAAACAATAAAAACAGCAAATGTTTGTTAAACTCCAACCAAAGCTTTGGGATTCAAACCACTGCCTGTAACTAGTATAAAGGGGAGAGTTTTACTCTAAAAAGCAAAAGACTTTACTGGGAAAGCATCCTTTGTGAAGTTATGAGTTACAATAAAAAAATGTGTACAGCAGGGGGAGCTGGGAAGTATTTTTAAGCAATAAAAACTGCAAATGTGTGTAAAACTCCAACCAAAGCTTTGGGATTCAAACCACTGCCTGTAACTAGTATAAAGGGGAAAGTTTTACTCTAAAAAGCAAGAGAATTGAATGGGAAAACATCTTTGTGAAGTTATGAGTTACAAAAAAAAAAAGTGTACAGCAGATGGAGTTGGGGAGCATTTTTAAACAATAAAAACAGCAAATGTTTGTTAAACTCCAACCAAAGCTTTGGGATTCAAACCACTGCCTGTAACTAGTATAAAGGGGAGAGTTTTACTCTAAAAAGCAAAAGACTTTACTGGGAAAGCATCCTTTGTGAAGTTATGAGTTACAATAAAAAAAAGTGTACAGCAGGGGGAGCTGGGAAGTATTTTTAAGCAATAAAAACTGCAAATGTGTGTAAAACTCCAACCAAAGCTTTGGGATTCAAACCACTGCCTGTAACTTGGATAAAGGGGAGAGTTTTACTCTAAAAAGCAAGAGACTTTACTGGGAAAGCATCCTTTGTGAAGTTATGAAGTGAAAATAAAAAAGTGTACAGCAGGCGCTGCGAAGCATTTTTAGCAATAAAAACAGCAAATGTGTGTCAAACTCCAACCAAAGCTTTGGGATTCAAACCACTGCCTGTAACTAGTATAAAGGGGAGCGTTTTACTCTAAAAAGCAAGAGAATTTACTTGGAAAGCATCCTTTGAGAAGTTATGAGTCAAAATAAGAAAGTGTACAGCAGAGTGAGCTGGGAAGCATTTCTAAGCAATAAAAACTGCAAATGTGTGTAAAACTCCAACCAAAGCTTTGGGATTCAAACCACTGCCTGTAACTAGTATAAAGGGAGAGAGTTTTATTCTAAAAAGCAAGAGAATTTACTAGGAAAGCATCCTTTGTGAAGTTATGAGTTACAAATAAAAAAAGTGTACAGCAGAGGAGCTGGGAAGCATTTTTAAGCAATAAAAACTGCAAATAGTGTGTAAAACTCCAACCAAAGCTTTGGGATTCATACCACTGCCAGTAACTAGTATAAAGGGGAGAGTTTTACTCTTAAATGCAAGAGAATTTACTTGGAAAGCATCCTTTGTGAAGTTATGAGTCAAAAAAAAAAAAGTGTACAGCAGGTGCTGGGAATCATTTTTAAGCAATAAAAACTGCAAATGTTTGTAAAAGTCCAACCAAAGCTTTGGGATTCAAACCACTGCCTGTAACTAGTATAAAGGGGAGAGTTTTACTCTAAAAAGCAAGAGAATGTACTGGGAAAGCATCCTTTGTGAAGTTATGAGTTACAATAAAAAAAATTGTACAGCAGAGGGAGCTGGGAAGCATTTTTAAGCAATAAAAACTGCAAATGTGTGTAAAACTCCAACCAAAGCTTTGGGATTCAAACCACTGCCTGTAACTAGTATAAAGGGGAGAGTTTTACTCTAAAAAGCAAGATAATTTACTGGGAAAGCATCTTTGTGAAGTTATGAGTTACAATAAAAAAGGTGTACAGCAGAGGGAGCTGGGGAGCATTTTTAAGTCATAAAAACAGCAAATGTGTGTAAAACTCCAACCAAAGCTTTGGGATTCAAACCACTGCCTGAAACTCGGATAAAGGGGAGAGTTTTACTCTAAAAAGCAAGAGACTTTACTGGGAAAGCATCCTTTGGGAATTTAAAGTGAAAATAAAAAAGTGTACAGCAGGCGCTGCGAAGCATTTTTAGCAATAAAAACAGCAAATGTGTGTCAAACTCCAACCAAAGCTTTGGGATTCAAACCACTGCCTGTAACTAGTATAAAGGGGAGAGTTTTACTCTAAAATGCAAGAGAATTTACTTGGAAAGCATACTTTGTGAAGTTATGATTTTCAATAAAAAAAGTGTACAGCAGAGGGAGCTGGGGAGCATTTTTAAACAATAAAAACAGCAAATGTTTGTTAAACTCCAACCAAAGCTTTGGGATTCAAACCACTGCCTGTAACTAGTATAAAGGGGAGAGTTTTACTCTAAAAAGCAAAAGACTTTACTGGGAAAGCATCCTTTGTGAAGTTATGAGTTACAATAAAAAAAAGTGTACAGCAGGGGGAGCTGGGGAGTATTTTTAAGCAATAAAAACATCAAATGTGTGTCAAACTCCAACCAAAGCTTTGGGATTCAAACCACTGCCTGTAACTAGTATAAAGGGGAGAGTTTTACTCTAAAATGAAAGAGAATTTACTTGGAAAGCATCCTTTGAGAAGTTATGAGTCAAAATGAAAAAGTTTCAGCAATAAAAACTGCAAATGTTTGTAAAACTCCAACCAAAGCTTTGGGATTCAAACCACTGGCTGTAACTAGTATAAAGGAGAGAGTAACTAGTATAAAGGAGAGAGTTTTATTCTAAAAAGCAAGAGAATTTGCTAGGAAACCATCCTTTGTGAAGTTATGAGTTACAATAAAAAAAGTGTACAGCAGAGGGAGCTGGGAAGCATTTTTAAGCAATAAAAACTGCAAATGTGTGTAAAACTCCAACCAAAGCTTTGGGATTCATACCACTGCCAGTAACTAGTATAAAGGGGAGAGTTTTACTCTTAAATGCAAGAGAATTTACTTGGAAAGCATCCTTTGTGAAGTTATGAGTCAAAAAAAAAAAAGTGTACAGCAGGTGCTGGGAAGCATTTTTAAGCAATAAAAACTGCAAATGTTTGTAAAACTCCAACCAAAGCTTTGTAATTCAAACCACTGCCTGTAACTAGTATAAAGGGGAGAGTTTTACTCTAAAAAGCAAGAGAATGTACTGGGAAAGCATCCTTTGTGAAGTTGTGAATTACAATAAAAAAAAGTGTACAGCAGAGGGAGCTGGGAAGCATTTTTAAGCAATAAAAACTGCAAATGTGTGTAAAACTCCAACCAAAGCTTTGGGATTCAAACCACTGCCTGTAACTAGTATAAAGGGGAGAGTTTTACTGTAAAAAGCAAGAGAATTTACTGGGAAAGCATCTTTGTGAAGTTATGAGTTACAAAAAAAAAGTGTACAGCAGAGGGAGCTGGGGAGCATTTTTAAGTCATAAAAACAGCAAATGTGTGTAAAACTCCAACCAAAGCTTTGGGATTCAAACCACTGCCTGAAACTCGGATAAAGGGGAGAGTTTTACTCTAAAAAGCAAGAGACTTTACTGGGAAAGCATCCTTTGGGAATTTAAAAGTGAAAATAAAAAAGTGTACAGCAGGCGCTGCGAAGCATTTTTAGCAATAAAAACAGCAAATGTGTGTCAAACTCCAACCAAAGCTTTGGGATTCAAACCACTGCCTGTAACTAGTATAAAGGGGAGAGTTTTACTCTAAAATGCAAGAGAATTTACTTGGAAAGCATACTTTGTGAAGTTATGATTTTCAATAAAAAAAGTGTACAGCAGAGGGAGCTGGGGAGCATTTTTAAACAATAAAAACAGCAAATGTTTGTTAAACTCCAACCAAAGCTTTGGGATTCAAACCACTGCCTGTAACTAGTATAAAGGGGAGAGTTTTACTCTAAAAAGCAAAAGACTTTACTGGGAAAGCATCCTTTGAGAAGTTGTGAGTCAAAATGAAAAAGTTTCAGCAATAAAAACTGCAAATGTTTGTAAAACTCCAACCAAAGCTTTGGGATTCAAACCACTGGCTGTAACTAGTATAAAGGAGAGAGTTTTATTCTAAAAAGCAAGAGAATTTGCTAGGAAACCATCCTTTGTGAAGTTATGAGTTACAATAAAAAAAGTGTACAGCAGAGGGAGCTGGGGAGCATTTTTAAGCAATAAAATCAGCAAATGTGTGTCAAATTCCAACCAAAGCTTTGGGATTCAAACCACTGCTTGTAACTCGGATAAATGGGAGAGTTTTACTCAAAAAGCAAGATACTTTACTGGGAAAGCATCCTTTTTGAATTTAAAAGTGAAAATAAAAAAGTGTACAGCAGGTGCTGCGAAGCATTTTTAAGCAATAAAAACAGCAAATGTGTGTCAAACTCCAACCAAAGCTTTGGGATTAAAACCACTGCCTGTAACTAGTATAAAGGGAAGAGTTTTACTCAAAAAGGCAAGAGACTTTAATGGGAAAGCATCTTTGTGAAGTTATGAGTTACAAAAAAAAAGTGTACAGCAGAGGGAGCTGGGGAGCATTTTTAAGCAATAAAATCAGCAAATGTGTGTCAAACTCCAACCAAAGCTTTGGGATTCAAACCACTGCCTGTAACTAGTATAAAGGGGAGAGTTTTACTCAAAAAAGCAAGAGACTTTACTGGGAAAGCATCCTTTGTGAAGTTATGAGTCAAAATGAAAAGGTTTCAGCAATAAAAACTGCAAATGTTTGTAAAACTCCAACCAAAGCTTTGGGATTCAAACAACTGCCTGTAACTAGTATAACGGGGAGAGTTATACTCTAAAAAACAAGAGACTTTACTGGGAAAGCATCCTTTGTGAAATTATGAGTTACAATAAAAAAAGTGTACAGCAGATGGAGCTGGGGAGCATTTTTAAGTAATAAAAACAGCAAATGTGTGTAAAACTCCAACCAAAGCTTTGGGATTCAAACTACTGCCTGTAACTAGTATACAGGGGAGCGTTTTACTCTAAAATGCAAGAGAATTTACTAGGAAAGCATCCTTTGTGAAGTTATGAGTCAAAATAAAAAAAAGTGTACAGCAGGCGCTGGGAAGCATTTTTAAGCAATAAAAACTGCAATGTGTGTAAAACTCCAACCAAAGCTTTGGGATTCAAACCACTGCCTGTAACTATATAAGGGGGAGAGTTATACTCTAAAAAACAAGAGACTTTACTGGGAAAGTATCCTTTGTGAAGTTATGAGTTACAAAAAAAAAGTGTACAGCAGAGGGAGCTGGGGAGCATTTTTAAGCAATAAAAACAGCAAATGTGTGTCAAACTCCAACCAAAGCTTTGGGATTCAAACCACTGCTTGTAACTCGGATAAATGGGAGAGTTTTACTCTAAAAAGCATGATACTTTACTGGGAAAGCATCCTTTGTGAATTTAAAAGTGAAAATAAAAAAGTGTACAGCAGGTGCTGCGAAGCATTTTTAAGCAATAAAAACAGCAAATGTGTGTCAAACTCCAACCAAAGCTTTGGGATTCAAACCACTGCCTGTAACTACTATACAGGGGAGAGTTTTACTCTAAAATGCAAGAGAATTTACTAGGAAAGCATCCTTTGTGAAGTTATGAGTCAAAATAAAAAAAAGTGTACAGCAGGTGCTGCGAAGCATTTTTAAGCAATAAAAACAGCAAATGTGTGTCAAACTCCAACCAAAGCTTTGGGATTCAAACCACTGCCTGTAACAAGTATAAAGGGGAGAATTTTACTCAAAAAAGCAAGATAATTTACTGGGAAAGCATCTTTGTGAAGTTATGAGTTACAATAAAAAAAAGTGTACAGCAGGCGCTGGGAAGCATTTTTAAGCAATAAAAACAGCAAATGTGTGTAAAACTCCAACTAAAGCTTTGGGATTAAAACCACTGCCTGTAACTAGTATAAAGGGGAGAGTTTTACTCTAAAAAACAAGAGACTTTACTGGGAAAGCATCCTTTGTGAAATTATGAGTTACAATAAAAAAAGTGTACAGCAGGTGCTGGGAAGCATTTTTAAGCAATAAAAACTGCAAATGTGTGTAAAACTCCAACCAAAGCTTTGGGATTCAAACCACTGCCTGTAACTAGTATAAAGGAGAGAGTTTTACTCTAAAATGAAAGAGAATTTACTTGGAAAGCATCCTTTGAGAAGTTATGAGTCAAAATGAAAAAGTTTCAGCAATAAAAACTGCAAATGTTTGTAAAACTCCAACCAAAGCTTTGGGATTCAAACCACTGGCTGTAACTAGTATAAAGGAGAGAGTTTTATTCTAAAAAGCAAGATAATTTGCTAGGAAACCATCCTTTGTGAAGTTATGAGTTACAATAAAAAAAAGTGTACAGCAGAGGGAGCTGGGAAGCATTTTTAAGAAATAAAAACTGCAAATGTGTGTAAAACTCCAACCAAAGCTTTGGGATACAAACCACTGCCTGTAACTAGTATAAAGGGGAGAGTTTTACTCAAAAAAGCAAGAGAATTTACTGGGAAAGCATCTTTGTGAAGTTAGGAGTTACAATAAAAAAAAGTGTACAGCAGGCGCTGGGAAGCATTTTTAAGCAATAAAAACAGCAAATGTGTGTAAAACTCCAACCAAAGCTTTGGGATTAAAACCACTGCCTGTAACTAGTATAAAGGGGAGAGTTTTACTCAAAAAGGCAATAGACTTTACTGGGAAAGCATCTTTGAGAAGTTATGAGTCAAAATGAAAAAGTTTCAGCAATAAAAACTGCAAATGTTTGTAAAACTCCAACCAAAGCTTTGGGATTCAAACCACTGGCTGTAACTAGTATAAAGGAGAGAGTTTTATTCTAAAAAGCAAGATAATTTGCTAGGAAACCATCCTTTGTGAAGTTATGAGTTACAATAAAAAAAAGTGTACAGCAGAGGGACCTGGGAAGCATTTTTAAGAAATAAAAACTGCAAATGTGTGTAAAACTCCAACCAAAGCTTTGGGATACAAACCACTGCCTGTAACTAGTATAAAGGGGAGAGTTTTACTCAAAAAAGCAAGAGAATTTACTGGGAAAGCATCTTTGTGAAGTTAGGAGTTACAATAAAAAAAAGTGTACAGCAGGCGCTGGGAAGCATTTTTAAGCAATAAAAACAGCAAATGTGTGTAAAACTCCAACCAAAGCTTTGGGATTAAAACCACTGCCTGTAACTAGTATAAAGGGGAGAGTTTTACTCAAAAAGGCAATATACTTTACTGGGAAAGCATCTTTGTGAAGTTATGAGTTACATAAAAAAAGTGTACAGCAGAGGGAGCTGGGGAGCATTTTTAAGCAATAAAATCAGCAAATGTGTGTCAAACTCCAACCAAAGCTTTGGGATTCAAACCACTGCTTTTAACTCGGATAAATGGGAGAGTTTTACTCTAAAAAGCAAGATAATTTACTGGGAAAGCATCCTTTGTGAATTTAAAAGTGAAAATAAAAAAGTGTACAGCAGGTGCTGCGAAGCATTTTTAAGCAATAAAAACAGCAAATGTGTGTCAAACTCCAACCAAAGCTTTGGGATTCAAACCACTGGCTGTAACTAGTATAAAGGGGAGAGTTTTACTCGAAAAAGCAAGAGACTTTACTGGGAAACCATCCTTTGTGAAGTTATGAGTTACAATAAAAAAAGTGTACAGCAGGCGCTGGGAAGCATTTTTAAGAAATAAAAACAAGCAAATGTGTGTAAAACTCCAACCAAAGCTTTGGGATACAAACCACTGCCTGTAACTAGTATAAAGGGGAGAGTTTTACTCAAAAAAGCAAGAGAATTTACTGGGAAAGCATCTTTGTGAAGTTATGAGTTACAATAAAAAAAAGTGTACAGCAGGTGCTGGGAAGCATTTTTAAGCAATAAAAACAGCAAATGTGTGTAAAACTCCAACCAAAGCTTTGGGATTAAAACCACTGCCTGTAACTAGTATAAAGGGGAGAGTTTTACTCAAAAAGGCAAGAGACTTTACTGGGAAAGCATCTTTGTGAAGTTATGAGTTACAAAAAAAAAGTGTACAGCAGAGGGAGCTGGGGAGCATTTTTAAGCAATAAAATCAGCAAATGTGTGTCAAACTCCAACAAAAGCTTTGGGATTCAAACCACTGCTTGTAACTCGGATAAATGGGAGAGTTTTACTCTAAAAAGCAAGATACTTTACTGGGAAAGCATCCTTTTTTAATTTAAAAGTGAAAATAAAAAAGTGTACAGCAGGTGCTGCGAAGCATTTTTAAGCAATAAAAACAGCAAATGTGTGTCAAACTCCAACCAAAGCTTTGGGATTCAAACCACTAACTGTAACAAGTATAAAGGGGAGAGTTATACTCGAAAAGGCAAGAGAATTTACTGGGAAAGCATCCTTTGTGAAGTTATGAGTTAAAGTAAAAAAAAGTGTACAGCAGGTGCTGGGAAGCATTTTTAAGCAATAAAAACTGCAAATGTGTGTAAAACTCCACCAAAGCTTTGGGATTCAAACCACTGCCTGTAACTAGTATAAAGGGGAGAGTTTTACTCGAAAAAGCAAGAGGCTTTACTGGGAAAGCATCCTTTGTGAAGTTATAAGTGAAAATAAAAAAAGTGTACAGCAGGTGCTGGGAAGCATTTTTAAGCAATAAAAACTGCAAATGTGTGTAAAACTCCAACCAAAGCTTTGGGATTCAAACCACTGCCTGTAACTAGTATAAAGGGGAGAGTTTTACTCTAAAATGCAAGAGAATTTACTTGGAAAGCATACTTTGTGAAGTTATGATTTTCAATATAAAAAGTGTACAGCAGAGGGAGCTGGGGAGCATTTTTAAACAATAAAAACAGCAAATGTTTGTTAAACTCCAACCAAAGCTTTGGGATTCAAACCACTGCCTGTAACTAGTATAAAGGGGAGAGTTTTACTCTAAAAAGCAAAAGACTTTACTGGGAAAGCATCCTTTGTGAAGTTATGAGTTACAATAAAAAAATGTGTACAGCAGGGGGAGCTGGAAAGTATTTTTAAGCAATAAAAACTGCAAATGTGTGTATAACTCCAACCAAAGCTTTGGGATTCAAACCACTGCCTGTAACTAGTATAAAGGGGAGAGTTTTACTCTAAAAAGCAAGAGAATTGACTGGGAAAACATCTTTGTGAAGTTATGAGTTACAAAAAAAAAGTGTACAGCAGATGGAGCTGGGGAGCATTTTTAAACAATAAAAACAGCAAATGTTTGTTAAACTCCAACCAAAGCTTTGGGATTCAAACCACTGCCTGTAACTAGTATAAAGGGGGGAGTTTTACTCTAAAAAGCAAAAGACTTTACTGGGAAAGCATCCTTTGTGAAGTTATGAGTTACAATAAAAAAAAGTGTACAGCAGGGGGAGCTGGGAAGTATTTTTAAGCAATAAAAACTGCAAATGTGTGTAAAACTCCAACCAAAGCTTTGGGATTCAAACCACTGCCTGTAACTTGGATAAAGGGGATAGTTTTACTCTAAAAAGCAAGAGACTTTACTGGGAAAGCATCCTTTGTGAATTTAAAAGTGAAAATAAAAAAGTGTACAGCAGGCGCTGCGAAGCATTTTTAGCAATAAAAACAGCAAATGTGTGTCAAACTCCAACCAAAGCTTTGGGATTCAAACCACTGCCTGTAACTAGTATAAAGGGGAGCGTTCTACTCGAAAAGGCAAGAGAATTTACTGGGAAAGCATCCTTTGTGAAGTTATGAGTTAAAGTAAAAAAAAGTGTACAGCAGGTGCTGGGAAGCATTTTTAAGCAATAAAAACTGCAAATGTGTGTAAAACTCCAACCAAAGCTTTGGGATTCAAACCACTGCCTGTAACTAGTATAAAGGGGAGAGTTTTACTCTAAAATGAAAGAGAATTTACTTGGAAAGCATCCTTTGAGAAGTTGTGAGTCAAAATGAAAAAGTTTCAGCAATAAAAACTGCAAATGTTTGTAAAACTCCAACCAAAGCTTTGGGATTCAAACCACTGGCTGTAACTAGTATAAAGGAGAGAGTTTTATTCTAAAAAGCAAGAGAATTTGCTAGGAAACCATCCTTTGTGAAGATATGAGTTACAATAAAAAAAGTGTACAGCAGAGGGAGCTGGGAAGCATTTTTAAGAAATAAAAACTGTAAATGTGTGTAAAACTCCAACCAAAGCTTTGGGATACAAACCACTGCCTGTAACTAGTATAAAGGGGAGAGTTTTACTCAAAAAAGCAAGAGAATTTACTGCGAAAGCATCTTTGTGAAGTTATGAGTTACAAAAAAAAAGTGTACAGCAGAGGGAGCTGGGGAGCATTTTTAAGCAATAAAATCAGCAAATGTGTGTCAAACTCCAACCAAAGCTTTGGGATTCAAACCACTGCCTGTAACTAGTATAAAGGGGAGAGTTTTACTCAAAAAAGCAAGAGACTTTACTGGGAAAGCATCCTTTGTGAAGTTATGAGTCAAAATGAAAAGGTTTCAGCAATAAAAACTGCAAATGTTTGTAAAACTCCAACCAAAGCTTTGGGATTCAAACAACTGCCTGTAACTAGTATAACGGGGAGAGTTATACTCCAAAAGGCAAGAGACTTTACTGGGAAAGCATCCTTTGTGAAATTATGAGTTACAATAAAAAAAGTGTACAGCAGATGGAGCTGGGGAGCATTTTTAAGTAATAAAAACAGCAAATGTGTGTAAAACTCCAACCAAAGCTTTGGGATTCAAACCACTGCCTGTAACTAGTATACAGGGGAGAGTTTTACTCTAAAATGCAAGAGAATTTACTAGGAAAGCATCCTTTGTGAAGTTATGAGTCAAAATAAAAAAAAGTGTACAGCAGGCGCTGGGAAGCATTTTTAAGCAATAAAAACTGCAATGTGTGTAAAACTCCAACCAAAGCTTTGGGATTCAAACCACTGCCTGTAACTATATAAGGGGGAGAGTTATACTCTAAAAAACAAGAGACTTTACTGGGAAAGCATCCTTTGTGAAGTTATGAGTTACAAAAAAAAAGTGTACAGCAGAGGGAGCTGGGGAGCATTTTTAAGCAATAAAAACAGCAAATGTGTGTCAAACTCCAACCAAAGCTTTGGGATTCAAACCACTGCTTGTAACTCGGATAAATGGGAGAGTTTTACTCTAAAAAGCATGATACTTTACTGGGAAAGCATCCTTTGTGAATTTAAAAGTGAAAATAAAAAAGTGTACAGCAGGTGCTGCGAAGCATTTTTAAGCAATAAAAACAGCAAATGTGTGTCAAACTCCAACCAAAGCTTTGGGATTCAAACCACTGGCTGTAACTAGTATAAAGGGGAGAGTTTTACTCGAAAAAGCAAGAGACTTTACTGGGAAACCATCCTTTGTGAAGTTATGAGTTACAATAAAAAAAGTGTACAGCAGGCGCTGGGAAGCATTTTTAAGAAATAAAAACAAGCAAATGTGTGTAAAACTCCAACCAAAGCTTTGGGATACAAACCACTGCCTGTAACTAGTATAAAGGGGAGAGTTTTACTCAAAAAAGCAAGAGAATTTACTGGGAAAGCATCTTTGTGAAGTTATGAGTTACAATAAAAAAAAGTGTACAGCAGGCGCTGGGAAGCATTTTTAAGCAATAAAAACAGCAAATGTGTGTAAAACTCCAACCAAAGCTTTGGGATTAAAACCACTGCCTGTAACTAGTATAAAGGGGAGAGTTTTACTCAAAAAGGCAAGAGACTTTACTGGGAAAGCATCTTTGTGAAGTTATGAGTTACAAAAAAAAAGTGTACAGCAGAGGGAGCTGGGGAGCATTTTTAAGCAATAAAATCAGCAAATGTGTGTCAAACTCCAACAAAAGCTTTGGGATTCAAACCACTGCTTGTAACTCGGATAAATGGGAGAGTTTTACTCTAAAAAGCAAGATACTTTACTGGGAAAGCATCCTTTTTTAATTTAAAAGTGAAAATAAAAAAGTGTACAGCAGGTGCTGCGAAGCATTTTTAAGCAATAAAAACAGCAAATGTGTGTCAAACTCCAACCAAAGCTTTGGGATTCAAACCACTAACTGTAACAAGTATAAAGGGGAGAGTTATACTCGAAAAGGCAAGAGAATTTACTGGGAAAGCATCCTTTGTGAAGTTATGAGTTAAAGTAAAAAAAAGTGTACAGCAGGTGCTGGGAAGCATTTTTAAGCAATAAAAACTGCAAATGTGTGTAAAACTCCACCAAAGCTTTGGGATTCAAACCACTGCCTGTAACTAGTATAAAGGGGAGAGTTTTACTCGAAAAAGCAAGAGGCTTTACTGGGAAAGCATCCTTTGTGAAGTTATAAGTGAAAATAAAAAAAGTGTACAGCAGGTGCTGGGAAGCATTTTTAAGCAATAAAAACTGCAAATGTGTGTAAAACTCCAACCAAAGCTTTGGGATTCAAACCACTGCCTGTAACTAGTATAAAGGGGAGAGTTTTACTCTAAAATGCAAGAGAATTTACTTGGAAAGCATACTTTGTGAAGTTATGATTTTCAATATAAAAAGTGTACAGCAGAGGGAGCTGGGGAGCATTTTTAAACAATAAAAACAGCAAATGTTTGTTAAACTCCAACCAAAGCTTTGGGATTCAAACCACTGCCTGTAACTAGTATAAAGGGGAGAGTTTTACTCTAAAAAGCAAAAGACTTTACTGGGAAAGCATCCTTTGTGAAGTTATGAGTTACAATAAAAAAATGTGTACAGCAGGGGGAGCTGGAAAGTATTTTTAAGCAATAAAAACTGCAAATGTGTGTATAACTCCAACCAAAGCTTTGGGATTCAAACCACTGCCTGTAACTAGTATAAAGGGGAGAGTTTTACTCTAAAAAGCAAGAGAATTGACTGGGAAAACATCTTTGTGAAGTTATGAGTTACAAAAAAAAAGTGTACAGCAGATGGAGCTGGGGAGCATTTTTAAACAATAAAAACAGCAAATGTTTGTTAAACTCCAACCAAAGCTTTGGGATTCAAACCACTGCCTGTAACTAGTATAAAGGGGGGAGTTTTACTCTAAAAAGCAAAAGACTTTACTGGGAAAGCATCCTTTGTGAAGTTATGAGTTACAATAAAAAAAAGTGTACAGCAGGGGGAGCTGGGAAGTATTTTTAAGCAATAAAAACTGCAAATGTGTGTAAAACTCCAACCAAAGCTTTGGGATTCAAACCACTGCCTGTAACTTGGATAAAGGGGATAGTTTTACTCTAAAAAGCAAGAGACTTTACTGGGAAAGCATCCTTTGTGAATTTAAAAGTGAAAATAAAAAAGTGTACAGCAGGCGCTGCGAAGCATTTTTAGCAATAAAAACAGCAAATGTGTGTCAAACTCCAACCAAAGCTTTGGGATTCAAACCACTGCCTGTAACTAGTATAAAGGGGAGCGTTCTACTCGAAAAGGCAAGAGAATTTACTGGGAAAGCATCCTTTGTGAAGTTATGAGTTAAAGTAAAAAAAAGTGTACAGCAGGTGCTGGGAAGCATTTTTAAGCAATAAAAACTGCAAATGTGTGTAAAACTCCAACCAAAGCTTTGGGATTCAAACCACTGCCTGTAACTAGTATAAAGGGGAGAGTTTTACTCTAAAATGAAAGAGAATTTACTTGGAAAGCATCCTTTGAGAAGTTGTGAGTCAAAATGAAAAAGTTTCAGCAATAAAAACTGCAAATGTTTGTAAAACTCCAACCAAAGCTTTGGGATTCAAACCACTGGCTGTAACTAGTATAAAGGAGAGAGTTTTATTCTAAAAAGCAAGAGAATTTGCTAGGAAACCATCCTTTGTGAAGATATGAGTTACAATAAAAAAAGTGTACAGCAGAGGGAGCTGGGAAGCATTTTTAAGAAATAAAAACTGTAAATGTGTGTAAAACTCCAACCAAAGCTTTGGGATACAAACCACTGCCTGTAACTAGTATAAAGGGGAGAGTTTTACTCAAAAAAGCAAGAGAATTTACTGCGAAAGCATCTTTGTGAAGTTATGAGTTACAAAAAAAAAGTGTACAGCAGAGGGAGCTGGGGAGCATTTTTAAGCAATAAAATCAGCAAATGTGTGTCAAACTCCAACCAAAGCTTTGGGATTCAAACCACTGCCTGTAACTAGTATAAAGGGGAGAGTTTTACTCAAAAAAGCAAGAGACTTTACTGGGAAAGCATCCTTTGTGAAGTTATGAGTCAAAATGAAAAGGTTTCAGCAATAAAAACTGCAAATGTTTGTAAAACTCCAACCAAAGCTTTGGGATTCAAACAACTGCCTGTAACTAGTATAACGGGGAGAGTTATACTCCAAAAGGCAAGAGACTTTACTGGGAAAGCATCCTTTGTGAAATTATGAGTTACAATAAAAAAAGTGTACAGCAGATGGAGCTGGGGAGCATTTTTAAGTAATAAAAACAGCAAATGTGTGTAAAACTCCAACCAAAGCTTTGGGATTCAAACCACTGCCTGTAACTAGTATACAGGGGAGAGTTTTACTCTAAAATGCAAGAGAATTTACTAGGAAAGCATCCTTTGTGAAGTTATGAGTCAAAATAAAAAAAAGTGTACAGCAGGCGCTGGGAAGCATTTTTAAGCAATAAAAACTGCAATGTGTGTAAAACTCCAACCAAAGCTTTGGGATTCAAACCACTGCCTGTAACTATATAAGGGGGAGAGTTATACTCTAAAAAACAAGAGACTTTACTGGGAAAGCATCCTTTGTGAAGTTATGAGTTACAAAAAAAAAGTGTACAGCAGAGGGAGCTGGGGAGCATTTTTAAGCAATAAAAACAGCAAATGTGTGTCAAACTCCAACCAAAGCTTTGGGATTCAAACCACTGCTTGTAACTCGGATAAATGGGAGAGTTTTACTCTAAAAAGCATGATACTTTACTGGGAAAGCATCCTTTGTGAATTTAAAAGTGAAAATAAAAAAGTGTACAGCAGGTGCTGCGAAGCATTTTTAAGCAATAAAAACAGCAAATGTGTGTCAAACTCCAACCAAAGCTTTGGGATTCAAACCACTGCCTGTAACTAGTATACAGGGGAGAGTTTTACTCTAAAATGCAAGAGAATTTACTAGGAAAGCATCCTTTGTGAAGTTATGAGTCAAAATAAAAAAAAGTGTACAGCAGGCGCTGGGAAGCATTTTTAAGCAATAAAAACAGCAAATGTGTGTAAAATTCCAACCAAAGCTTTGGGATTCAAACCACTGCCTGTAACTAGTATCAAGGGGAGAGTTCTACACTAAAAAGCAAGAGACTTTAATGGGAAAGCATCCTTTGTGAAGTTATGAGTTACAATAAAAAAAAGTGGACAGCAGAGGGAGCTGTGAAGCATTTTTAAGCAATAAAACTGCGAATGTGTGTAAAACTCCAACCAAAGATTTGGGATACAAACCACGGCCTGTAACTAGTATAAAGGGGAGCGTTTTACTCTAAAAAGCAAGATAATTTACTTGGAAAGCATCCTTTGAGAAGTTATGAGTCAAAAAAAAAAAAGTGTACAGCAGGTGCTGGGAAGCATTTTTAAGCAATAAAAACTGCAAATGTTTGTAAAAGTCCAACCAAAGCTTTGGGATTCAAACCACTGCCTGTAACTAGTATAAAGGGGAGAGTTTTACTCTAAAAAGCAAGAGACTTTACTGGGAAAGCATCTATTGTGAATTTAAAAGTGAAAATAAAAAAGTGTACAGCAGGCGCTGCGAAGCATTTTTAGCAATAAAAACAGCAAATGTGTGTCAAACTCCAACCAAAGCTTTGGGATTCAAACCACTGCCTGTAACTAGTATAAAGGGGAGAGTTTTACTCGAAAAAGCAAGAGACTTTACTGGGAAAGCATCCTTTGTGAAGTTATAAGTGAAAATAAAAAAAGTTTACAGCAGGTGCTGGGAAGCATTTTTAAGCAATAAAAACTGCAAATGTGTGTAAAACTCCAACCAAAGCTTTGGGATTCAAACCACTGCCTGTAACTAGTATAAAGGGGAGAGTTTTACTCTAAAAAGCAAGAGAATTTACTGGGAAAGCATCTTTGTGAAGTTATGAGTTACAAAAAAAAAGTGTACAGCAGAGGGAGCTGGGGAGCATTTTTAAGTCATAAAAACAGCAAATGTGTGTAAAACTCCAACCAAAGCTTTGGGATTCAAACCACTGCCTGTAACTCGGATAAAGGGGAGAGTTTTACTCTAAAAAGCAAGAGACTTTACTGGGAAAGCATCCTTTGTGAAGTTATGAGTCAAAATGAAAAGGTTTCAGCAATAAAAACTGCAAATGTGTGTAAAACTCCAACCAAAGCTTTGGGATTCAAACCACTGCCTGTAACTAGTATACAGGGGAGAGTTTTACTCTAAAATGCAAGAGAATTTACTAGGAAAGCATCCTTTGTGAAGTTATGAGTCAAAATAAAAAAAAGTGTACAGCAGGCGCTGGGAAGCATTTTTAAGCAATAAAAACAGCAAATGTGTGTAAAATTCCAACCAAAGCTTTGGGATTCAAACCACTGCCTGTAACTAGTATCAAGGGGAGAGTTCTACACTAAAAAGCAAGAGACTTTAATGGGAAAGCATCCTTTGTGAAGTTATGAGTTACAATAAAAAAAAGTGGACAGCAGAGGGAGCTGTGAAGCATTTTTAAGCAATAAAACTGCGAATGTGTGTAAAACTCCAACCAAAGATTTGGGATACAAACCACGGCCTGTAACTAGTATAAAGGGGAGCGTTTTACTCTAAAAAGCAAGATAATTTCCTGGGAAAGCATCCTTTGTGAAGTTCTGAGTCAAAATGTAAAAAGTGTACAGCAGGCGCTGGGAAGCATTTTTAATCGATAAAAACTGCAAATGTGTGGAAAACTCACAAACCACAACCTGTAACGATTATAAAGGGGTGAGTTTTACTCTAAAAAGCAAGAGAATTTACTGGGAAAGCATTCTTTGGGAAGTTATGAATCACAATAAAAAAAGTGTACAGCAGAGGGAGCTGGGAAGCATTTTTAAGCAATAAAAACTGCAAATGTGTGTAAAACTCAAGCCAAAGCTTTGGGATTCAAACCACTGCCTGTAACTAGTATAAAGGGGAGAGTTCTCCTCTAAAAAGCAAGAGAATTTACGGGGAAAGCATCCTTTGTGAAGTTATGAGTGAAAATAAAAAATGTGTACAGCAGGCACTGGGAAGCATTATTAAGCGATAAAAACTGCAAATGTGTATAAAACTCACAAACCACAACCAATAACTCGTATTAAGGGGAGCGTTTTACTCTAACAAGCAAGAGACTTTACTGGGAAAGCATCCTTTGTGAAGTTATGAGTTACAATAAAAAGGTGTCAAGCAGAGGGAGCTGGGAAGCATTTTTAAGCAATAAAAACTGCAAATGTGTGTAAAATTCCAACCAAAGCTTTGGGATTCAAACCACTGACTGTACCTAGTATAAAGGGGAGAGTTCTACTCTAAAAAGCAAGAGACTTTCCTGGGAAAGCATCCTTTGTGAAGTTATGAGTTACAATAAAAAATGTGTCGAGCAGAGGAAGCTGGGAAGCATTTTTAAGCAATCAAAACTGCAAATGTGTGTAAAACTCCAACCAAAGCTTTGGGATTCAAACCACTGACTGTAACTAGTATAAAGGGGAGAGTTTTTCTCTAAATTGCACGAGAATTGACTTGGAAATCATCCTTTGTGAATTTATGAGTCAAAATAAAACACGTGTACAGCAGGCGCTGGGAAGCATTTTTAAGCGATAAAAACTGCAAATGTGTGTAAAATTTCAACCAAAGCTTTGGGATTCAAACCACTGCCTGTAACTAGTATACAGGGGAGAGTTTTACTCTAAAAAGCAAGAGAATTTTCTGGGAAAGCATCCTTTGTGAAGTTATGAGTCAAAATAAAAAAAGTCCACAGCAGAGGGAGCTGGGAAGCATTTTTCAGAAATAAAAAAAGCAAATGTGTGTAAAACTCCTACCAAAGCTTTGTGATTCAAACCACTGCCTGTAACTAGTATACAGGGGAGAGTTTTACTCTAAAAAGCAAGAGAATTTTCTGGGAAAGCATCCTTTGTGAAGTTATGAGTTACAATAAAAAAAGTGTACAGCAGAGGGAGCTGGAAATAATTTTTCAGCAATAAAAACTGCAAAAGTGTGTAAAACTCCAACCAACCCTTTGGGATTCAAACCACTGCCTGTAACTCGTATAAAGGGGAGAGTTTTACTCGAAAAAGCAAGAGAATTTACTGGGAAAGAATCCTTTGGGAAGTTATGAGTTACAAAAAAAAGTGTACAGCAGAGGGAGCTGGGTAGCATTTTTAAGCAATAAAAACAGCAAATGTGTATCAAACTCCAACCAAAGCTTTGGGATTCAAACCACTGCCTGTAACTAGTATCACGGGGAGAGTTATTTTCCAAAAAACAAGAGACTTTACTGGGAAAGCATCCTTTGTGAAGTTATGAGTGAAAATAAAAAAAGTGTTTTGCAGGCGCTGGGAAGCATTTCTAAGCAATAAAAACAGCAAATGTGTGTAAATATCCAACCAAAGCTTTGGGATTCAAATCACTGCCTGTAACTAGTATAATGGGGAGAGTTATACTCCAAAAAACAAGAGACTTTCCTGGGAAAGCATCCTTTGTGAAGTTATGAATTACAAGAAAAAAAGTGTCCAGCAGAAGGAGCTGGCAAGCATTTTTAAGCAATAAAAACTGCAAATGTTTGTAAAACTCCAACCAAAGCTTTGGGATTCAAACCACTGCCTGTAACTCGTATAAAGGGGAGAGTTTTACTCTAAAATGCAAGTGACTTTACTGGGAAAGCATCTTTGTGAAGTTATGAGTGAAAATAAAAAAAGTGTATAGCAGGCGCTGGGAAGCATTTTTAATCAATAAAAACAGCAAATGTGTGTAAATATCCAACCAAAGCTTTGGGATTCAAACGGCTGCCTGTAACTCGTATAAAGGGGAGAGTTTTACTCTAAAATGCAATAGAATTTACTGGGAAATCATCCTTTTTGAAGTTATGTGTTCCAATAAAAAAAGTGTACAGCAGAGGGAGCTGGGAAGCATTTTTAAGCAAAAAAACAGCAAATGTGTGTAAAACTCCAACCAAAGCTTTGAGATTCAAACCACTGCCTGTAACTCGTATAAAAGGGAGCGTTTTACTCTAAAATGCAAGAGAATTTACTTGGAAAGCATCCTTTGTGAAGTTATGAGTCAAAATAAAAAAAGTGTACAGCAGGCGCTGGGAAGCATTTTTCAGCAATAAAAACTGCAAATGTTTGTAAAACTCCAACCAAAGCTTTGGGATTCAAACCACTGCCTGTAACTAGTATAAAGGGGAGAGTTTTACTCTAAAATGCAAGAGACTTTACTGGGAAAGCATCCTTTGTGAAGTTATGAGTTACAATAAAAAAAAGTGTACAGCAGAGGGAGCTGTGAAGCATTTTTAAGCAATAAAACTGCGAATGTGTGTAAAACTCCAACCAAAGATTTGGGATACAAACCACGGCCTGTAACTAGTATAAAGGGGAGAGTTTTACTCTAAAAAGCAAGAGAATTTACAGGTAAAGCATCCTTTGTGAAGTTATGAGTTATAATAAAAAAGTGTACAGCAGAGGGAGCTGGGGAGCATTTTTAAGCAATAAAAACAGCAAATGTGTGGATAACTCCAACCAAAGCTTTGGGATTCAAACCACTGCCTTTAACTAGTATAAAGGGGAGAGTTCTACTCTAAAATGCAAGAGAATTTACATGGAAATCATCCTTTGTGAAGTTTTGAGTCAAAATAAAAAATGTGTACAGTCGGCGCTGGGAAGCATTTTTAAGCAAAAAAAACAGCAAATGTGTGTAAAACTCCAACCAAAGCTTTGGGATTCAAACCACTGCCTGTAACTAGTATCAAGGGGAGAGTTCTACTCTAAAAAGCAAGAGAATTTACTGGGAAAGCATCCTTTGTGAAGTTATGAGTCAAAATAAAAAAAGTGTACAGCAGGCGCTGGGAAGCATTTTTAAGCAATAAAAACTGCAAATGTTTGTAAAACTCCAACCAAAGCTTTGGGATTCAAATCACTGCCTGGAAATAGTATAAAGGGGAGAATTTACTCTAAAATGCAAGAGAATTTACTGGGAAAGCATCCTTTGTGAAGTTATGAGTTACAGTAAAAAAAGTGTACAGCAGAGGGAGCTGGGAAGCATTTTTAAGCAATAAAAACAGCAAATGTGTGTAAAACTCCAAACAAAGCTTTAGGATTCAAACCACTGCCTGTAACGAGTATAAAGGGGAGAGTTTTTCTCCAAAAAGCAAGAGAATTTACTGGGAAAGGATCCTTTGTAAAGTTAGAAGTTACAATAAAAAGAAGTGTACAGCAGGTGCTGGGAAGCATTTTTAAGCAATAAAAACTGCAAATGTGTGTGAAATTCCAACCAAAGCTTTGGAATTCAAACCACAACTTGTAACTAGTATAAAGGGGAGAGTTTTACTCTAACAAGCAAGAGAATTTACTGGGAAAGCATCCTTTGTGACGTTATGAGTTACAATAAAAAAAGTGTGCAGCATGCGCAGGGAAGCATTTTTAAGCGATAAAAACTGCAAATGTGTGTAAAACTCCAACCAAAGCTTTGGGATTCAAACCACTGCCTGTAACTAGTGTAAAGGTTGAGAGTTCTCCTCGAAAAAGCAAGAGAATTTACTGGGAAAGCATCCTTTGTGAAGTTATGAGTAAAAATAAAAAAAGTGTACAGCAGGGGCTGAGAAGCATTTTTAAGCGGTAAAAACTGCAAATGTGTGTAAAACTCCAACCAAAGCTTTGGGATTCAAACCACAACCTGTAACTAGTATAAAGGGGAGAGTTTTACTCTAAAAAGCAAGAGAATTTACTGGGAAAGCATCCTTTGTGAAGTTCTGAGTCAAAATAAAAAAAGTGTACTGCAGGCGCTGGGAAGCATTTTTAAGCGATAAAAACTGCAAATGTGTGGAAAACTCACAAACCACAACCTGTAACTAGTATAAAGGGGAGAGTTTTACTCTAAAAAGCAAGATAATTTACTGGGAAAGCATCCTTTGTGAAGTTCTGAGTCAAAATGTAAAAAGTGTCCAGCAGAGGGAGCTGGAAGCATTTTTAAGCAAAAAAAACTACAAATGTGTGTAAAACTCAAGCCAAAGCTTTGGGATTCAAACCACTGCCTGAAACTAGTATAAAGGCGAGAGTTCTCCTCGAAAAGGGAAGAGAATTTACTGGGAAAGCATCCTTTGTGAAGTTCTGAGTCAAAATGTAAAAAGTGTACAGCAGAGTGAGCTGGGAAGCATTTTTAAGCAATAAAAACTGCAAATATGTGTAAAACTCAAACCAAAGCTTTGGGATTCAAACCACTGCCTGTAAATTGTTTAAAGGGGAGAGTTATACTCTAAAAATCAAGATAATTTACTGGGAAAGCATCGATTGTGAAGTTATGAGTCGAAATAAAAAAGGTGTACAACAGGCGCTGGGAAGCATTTTTAAGCGATAAAAACTGCAAATGTGTGTAAAACTCCAACCAAAGCTTTGGGATTCAAACCACTGCCTGAAAATTGTTTAAAGGGGAGAGTTCTACTCTAAAAATCAAGAGAATTTACTGGGAAAGCATCCTTTGTGAAGTTCTGAGTTACAATAAAAAAATGTGTACAGCAGAGGGAGCTGGGAAGCATTTTTAAGCAATAAAAACTGCAAATGTGTGTAAAACTCCAACCAAAGCTTTGGGATTCAAACCACTGCCTGTAACTAGTATAAAGGGGAGAGTTTTACTCTTAAATGTAAGAGAATTTACTTGGAAAGCATCCTTTGTGAAGTTATTGGTCAAAATGAAAAAGTTTCAGCAATAAAAACTGCAAATGTTTGTAAAACTCCAACCAAAGCTTTGGGATTCACACCGCTGCCTGTAACTAGTATAAAGGGGAGAGTTTTATTCTAAAAAGCAAGAGAATTTACGAGGAAACCATCCTTTGTGAAGTTATGAGTTACAATAAAAAATGTGTACAGCAGAGGGAGCTGGGGAGCATTTTTAAGTCATAAAAACAGCAAATGTGTGTAAAACTCCAAACAAAGCTTTGGGATTCAAACCACTGCCTGTAACTAGTATAAAGGGGAGAGTTTTACTCTAAAATGCAAGAGAATTTACTGGGAAAGCATCTTTGTGAAGGTATGAGTTACAATAAAAAAAGTGTACAGCAGAGGGAGCAGGGGAGGATTTTTAAGTCATAAAAACAGCAAATATGTGTAAAACTCCAACCAAAGCTTTGGGATTCAAACCACTGCCTGTAACTAGTATAAAGGGGAGAGTTTTACTCGAAAAATCAAGAGACTTTACTGGGAAAGCATCCTTTGTGAATTTAAAAGTGAAAATAAAAAAAGTGTACAGCAGGCGCTCCGAAGCATTTTTAAGCAATAAAAAAAGCAAATGTGTGTCAAACTCCAACCAAAGCTTTGGGATTCAAACCATTGCCTGTAACTAGTGTAAAGGGGAGAGTTTTACTCTAAAATGCAAGAGAATTTACTTGGAAATCATCCTTTGTGAAGTTTTGAGTCAAAATAAAGAATGTGTACAGTCGGTGCTGGGAAGCATTTTTAAGCAATAAAAACAGCAAATGTGTGTAAAACTCCAACCAAAGCTTTGGGATTCAAACCACTGCCTGTAACGAGTTTAAAGGGGAGAGTTCTCCTCTAAAAGCCAATATACTTTACTGGGAAAGCATCCTTTGTGAAGTTATGAGTTACAATAAAAAAAAGTGTACTGCAGAGGGAGCTGGGAAGCATTTTTTAGCAATAAAAACTGCAAATGTGTGTAAAACTCCAACCAAAGCTTTGGGATTCAAACCACTACCTGTAACTTTCATAAAGGGGAGAGTTTTACTCAAAGATGCAAGAGAATTTACTGGGAAAGCATCCTTTGTGAAGTTATGAGTCAAAATAAATAAAGTGTACAGCAGGCGCTCGGAAGCATTTTTAAGCAATAAAAACTACAAATGTGTGTAAAACTCCAACCAAAGCTTTGGGATTCAAACCACTACCTGTAACTACCATAAAGGGGAGAGTTCTACTCGAAAAAGCCAGAGACTTTACTTGGAAAGCATCCTTTGTGAAGTTATGAGTGAAAATAAAAAAAGTGTACAGCAGAGGGAGCTGGGGAGAATTTTTAAGCAATAAAAACTGCAAATGTGTGTAAAACTCCAACCAAAGCTTTGGGATTCAAACCACTGCCTGTAAATAGTATAAAGGGGAGAGTTTTACTCGAAAAAGCAAGAGAATTTACTGGGAAAGCATCCTTTGTGAAGTTATGAGTCAAAATAAAAAATGTGTACAGCAGGCACTGGGAAGCATTTTAAGCAACAAAAACTGCAAATGTGTGTAAAAAACCCCAACCAAAGCTTTGGGACTCAAACCACGGCCTGTAACTGGTATAAAGCGGAGTTTTACACTAAAAAGCAAGAGAATTTACTGGGACAGCATCCTTTGTGAAGTTTTGAGTTACAATAAAAAAAGTGTGCAACATGCGCAGGGAAGCATTTTTAAGCGATAAAAACTGCAAATGTATCTAAAACTCCAACCAAAGCTTTGGGATTCAAACCACTGCCTGCAACATGTATAAAGGGGAGAGTTCTACTCTAAAAAGCAAGAGACTTTACTGGGAAAGCATCCTTTGTGAAGTTATGAGTCACAATAAAAAAAGGTATAAAGCATCGGGAGCTGGGAAGCATTTTTAAGCAATAAAAACTGCAAATGTGTGTAAAACTCCAACCAAAGCTTTGGGATTCAAACCACTGCCTGTAACTAGTATAAAGGGGAGAGTTTTACTCTAAAAAGCAAGAGAATTTACCGGGAAAGCATCTTTAGTGAAGTTATGAGTTATAATAAAAATAAGTGTACAGCAGGCGCTGGGAAGCATTTTTAAGCGATAAAAACTGCAAATGTGTGTAAAACTCCAACCAAAGCTTTGGGATTCAAACCACTGCCTGTAACTAGTATAAAGGGGAGAGTTTTACTCTAAAAAGCAAGATAATTTCCAGAGAAAGCATCCTTTGTGAAGTTATGAGTAAAAAAAAAAAAAGTGTACAGCAGACGCTGGGAAGCATTTTTAAGCAATAAAAACTGCAAATGTGTATAAAACTCCAACCAAAGCTTTGGGATTCAAACCAGTGCCTGTAACTAGTATAAAGGGGAGAGTTCTACTCGAAAAGGCAAGAGAATTTACTGGGAAAGCATCCTTTGTGAAGTTATGAGTTAAAATAAAAAAAGTGTACAGCAGGTGCTGGGAAGCATTTTTAAGCAATAAAAACTGCAAATGTGTGTAAAACTCCAACCAAAGCTTTGGGATTCAAACCACTTCCTGTAACTAGTATAACGGGAAGAGTTATACTCCAAAAAACAAGAGACTTTACTGGGAAAGCATCCTTTGTGAAGTTATGAATTACAATAAAAAAAGTGAACAGCAGAGGGAGCTGGGGAGCATTTTTAAGTAATAAAAACAGCAAATGTGTGTAAAACTCCAACCAAAGCTTTGGGATTCAAACCACTGCCTGTAACTAGTATAACGGGGGGAGTTATACTCTAAAAAACAAGAGACTTTACTGGGAAAGCATCCTTTGTGAAATTATGAGTTACAATAAAAAAAGTGTACAGCAGAGGGAGCTGGGGAGCATTTTTAAGTAATAAAAACAGCAAATGTGTGTAAAACTCCAACCAAAGCTTTGGGATTCAAACCACTGCCTGTAACTAGTATAAAGGGGAGAGTTCTCTTCGAAAAAGCAAGAGAATTTACTGGGAAAGCATCCTTTGTGAAGTTATCAGTGAAAATAAAAAAAGTGTACAGCAGGCGCTGGGAAGCATTTCTAAGCAATAAAAACAGCAAATGTGTGTAAAACTCCAACCAAAGCTTTGGGATTCAAATCACTGCCTGCAACTAGTGTAAAGGGGAGAGTTTTACTCTTAAATGCAAGAGAATTTACTTGGAAAGCATCCTTTGTGAAGTTATGAGTCAAAATAAAAAAAGTGTACAGCAGGCGCTGGCAAGCATTTTTAAGCAATAAAAACTGCAAATGTTTGTAAAAGTCCAACCAAAGCTTTGGGATTCAAACCACTGCCTGTAACTAGTATAAAGGGGAGAGTTTTACTCTAAAAAGCAAGAGAATGTACTGGGAAAGCATCCTTTGTGAAGTTATGAGTCAAAATAAAAGAAGTGTACAGCAGGCGCTGGGAAGCATTTTTCAGCAATAAAAACTGCAAATGTGTGTAAAACTCCAACCAAAGCTTTGGGATTCAAACCACTGCGCGTAACTAGTATAACGGGGAGAGTTATACTCCAAAAAACAAGAGACTTTACTTGGAAAGCATCATTTGTGAAGTTATGAGTCAAAATTAAAAAAAGTGTACAGCAGGCGCTGGGAAGCATTTTTAAGCAATAAAAACTGCAAATGTGTGTAAATCTCCAACCAAAGCTTTGGGATTCAAACCACTGCCTGTAACTAGTATAACGGGGAGAGTTATACTCCAAAATGCAAGAGAATTTACTGGGAAACCATCCTTTGTGAAGTTATGAGTTACAAAAAAAAAAGTGTACAGCAGACGCTGGGAAGGATTTTTCAGCAATAAAAACTGCAAATGTTTGTAAAACTCCAACCAAACTTTGGGATTCAAACCACTGCCTGTAACTAGTATAAAGGGGAGAGTTTTACTCTAAGAAGCAAGAGAATTTACTTGGAAAGCATCCTCAGTGAAGTTATGAGTTTCAATAAAAAAAGTGGACAGTAGAGGGAGCTGGGAAGCATTATTTAGCAATAAAAACTGCAAATGTGTTTAAAACTCAAACCAAAGCTTTGGGATTCAAACCACTGCCTGTAACTAGTATAAAGGGGAGAGTTTTTCTCTAAAAAGCAAGAGAATTAATTGGGAAAGCATCCTTTGTGAAGTTATGAGTCACAATAAAAAAAGGTGTACAGCAGAGGGAGCTGGGAAGCATTTTTAAGCAATAAAAACTGCAAATGTGTGTAAAACTCCAACCAAAGCTTTGGGATTCAAACCACTGCCTGTAACTAGTATAAAGGGGAGAGTTTTACTCTAAAAAGCAAGAGAATTTACCGGGAAAGCATCTTTAGTGAAGTTATGAGTTATAAAAAAAATAAGTGTACAGCAGGCGCTGGGAAGCATTTTCAAGCGATAAAAACTGCAAATGTGTGTAAAACTCCAACCAAAGCTTTGGGATTCAAACCACTGCCTGTAACTAGTATAAAGGGGAGAGTTTTACTCTAAAAAGCAAGATAATTTCCAGAGAAAGCATCCTTTGTGAAGTTATGAGTAAAAAAAAAAAAAGTGTACAGCAGACCGCTGGGAAGCATTTTTAAGCAATAAAAACTGCAAATGTGTATAAAACTCCAACCAAAGCTTTGGGATTCAAACCACAGCCTGTCAATAGTATGCAGGGGAGAGTTCTAATTTAAAAAGCAAGAGACTTTAATGGGAAAGCATCCTTCGTGAAGTTATGAGTCAAAACAAAAAAAGTGTACAGCAGGCGCTGGGAAGTATTTTTTAAGCGATAAAAACTGCAAATGTGTGTAAAACTCACAAACCACAACCTGTAACTAGTATAAAGGGGAGAGTTTAAATCTAAAATGCAAGAGAACTTACTTGGAAAGCATCCTTTGGGAAGTTATGAGTCAAAATAAAAAAGGTGTAAAGCAGGCGCTGGGAAGCATTTTTAGGCAATAAAAACTGCAAATGTGTGTAAAACTCACAAACCACAACCTGGAACTTGTATAAAGGGGAGAGTTTTACTCTAAAAAGCAAGAGAATTTACCGGGAAAGCATCCTTAGTGAAGTTATGAGTGACAATATAAAAAGTGGACAGCAGAGGGAGCTGGTAAGCATTTTTAAGCGATAAAAACTGCAAATGTGTGTAAAACTCCAACCAAAGCTTTGGGATTCAAACCACTGCCTGTAACTAGTATGAAGGGGAGAGTTTTACTCTAAGAAGCAAGATAATTTACCAGGAAAGCATCCTCAGTGAAGATATGAGTTACAATAAAAAAAGTGGACAGCAGAGGGAGCTGGGAAGCATTATTTAGCAATAAAAACTGCAAATGTGTGTAAAACTCAAACCAAAGCTTTGGGATTCAAACCACTGCCTGTAACTAGTATAAAGGGGAGAGTTTTTCTCTAAAAAGCAAGAGAATCAATTGGGAAAGCATCCTTTGTGAAGTTATGAGTCACAATAAAAAAAGGTATAAAGCATCGGGAGCTGGGAAGCATTTTTAAGCAATAAAAACTGCAAATGTGTGTAAAACTCCAACCAAAGCTTTGGGATTCAAACCACTGCCTGTAACTAGTATGAAGGGGAGAGTTTTACTCTAAGAAGCAAGATAATTTACCAGGAAAGCATCCTCAGTGAAGATATGAGTTACAATAAAAAAAGTGGACAGCAGAGGGAGCTGGGAAGCATTATTTAGCAATAAAAACTGCAAATGTGTGTAAAACTCAAACCAAAGCTTTGGGATTCAAACCACTGCCTGTAACTAGTATAAAGGGGAGAGTTTTTCTCTAAAAAGCAAGAGAATCAATTGGGAAAGCATCCTTTGTGAAGTTATGAGTCACAATAAAAAAGGTATAAAGCATCGGGAGCTGGGAAGCATTTTTAAGCAATAAAAACTGCAAATGTGTGTAAAACTCCAACCAAAGCTTTGGGATTCAAACCACTGCCTGTAACTAGTATAAAGGGGAGAGTTTTACTCTAAAAAGCAAGAGAATTTACCGGGAAAGCATCTTTAGTGAAGTTATGAGTTATAATAAAAATAAGTGTACAGCAGGCGCTGGGAAGCATTTTTAAGCGATAAAAACTGCAAATGTGTGTAAAACTCCAACCAAAGCTTTGGGATTCAAACCACTGCCTGTAACTAGTATAAAGGGGAGAGTTTTACTCTAAAAAGCAAGATAATTTCCAGAGAAAGCATCCTTTGTGAAGTTATGAGTAAAAAAAAAAAAAGTGTACAGCAGACGCTGGGAAGCATTGTTAAGCAATAAAAACTGCAAATGTGTATAAAACTCCAACCAAAGCTTTGGGATTCAAACCACTGCCTGTCAATAGTATGCAGGGGAGAGTTCTAATTTAAAAAGCAAGAGACTTTAATGGGAAAGCATCCTTCGTGAAGTTATGAGTCAAAACAAAAAAAGTGTACAGCAGGCGCAGGGAAGCATTTTTAAGCGATAAAAACTGCAAATGTGTGTAAAACTCACAAACCACAACCTGTAACTAGTATAAAGGGGAGAGTTTAACTCTAAAAAGCAAGAGACTTTACTGGGAAAGGATCGTTTGTGAAGTTCTGAGTCAAAATATAAAAAGTGTACAGCAGGCGCTGGGAAGCATTTTTAAGCAATAAAAACTGCAAATGTGTGTAAAACTCAAACCAACGCTTTGGGATTCAAACCACTGCCTGGAACTAGTATAAAGGGGAGAGTTCTACTCTAAAAATCAAGAGAATTTACTGGGAAAGCATCCTTTGTGAAGTTATGAGTCAAAACAAAAAAAGTGTACAGCAGGCACTGGGAAGCATTTTTAAGCGATAAAAACTGCAAATGTGTGTAAAACTCACAAACCAAAACCTGTAACTCGTCTAAAGGGGAGAGTTTTACTCTAAAAAGCAAGAGACTTTACTCGGAAAGCATCCTTTGTGAAGTTATGAGTGAAAATAAAAAAAGTGTAAAGAAGGCGCTGGAAAGCATTTTTAAGCAATAAAAACTGCAAACGTGTGTAAAACTCCAACCAAAGCTTTGGGATTCAAACCACTGCCTGCAATTAATGTAAAGGGGAGAGTTTTACTCTCAAAAGCAAGAGACTTTACTGGGAAAGCATCCTTTGTGAAGTTATGAGTGAAAATAAAAAAATGTGTACAGCAGGCGCTGGGAAGCATTTTTAAGCAATAAAAACTGCAAATGTGTGTAAAACCCCAACCAAATTTTTGGGATTCAAACCACTGCCTGTAATTAATGTAAAGGGGAGAGTTTTACTCTCAAAAGCAAGAGACTTTACTGGGAAAGCATCCTTTGTGAAGTTATGAGTGAAAATAAAAAAATGTGTACAGCAGGCGCTGGGAAGCATTTTTAAGCAATAAAAACTGCAAATGTGTGTAAAACCCCAACCAAAGCTTTGGGACTCAAACCACGGCCTGTAACTAGTATAAAGCGGAGTTTTACACTAAAAAGCAAGAGAATTTACTGGGACAGCATCCTTTGTGAAGTTATGAGTTACAATAAAAAAAGTGTACAGCAGAGGGAGCTGGGAAGTATTTTTAAGCAATACAAACTGCAAATGTGTGTAAAACTCCAACCAAAGCTTTGGGATTCAAACCACCGCTTGTAACTAGTATAAAGGGGAAAGTTTTACTCTAAAAAGCAAAAGAATTTACTGGGAAAGCATCCTTTGTGAAGTTATGAGTGAAAATAAAAAAAGTGTACAGCAGGCGCTGAGAAGCATTTTTAAGCAATAAAAACTGCAAATGTGTGTAAAACTCCAACCAAAGCTTTGGGATTCAAACCACTGCCTGTAACTAGTATAAAGGGGAGAGTTTTACTCTAAAAAGCAAGAGACTTTACGGGGAAATCATCCTTTGTGAAGTTATGAGTGAAAATAAAAAAAGTGTACAGCAGGCGCTGGGAAGCATTTTTAAGCAATAAAAACAGCAAATGTGTGTAAAACTCCAACAAAAGCTTTGGGATTCAAACCACTGCCTGTAACCAGTATAAAGGGGAGAGTTTTACTCTTAAATGCAAGAGAATTTACTTGGAAAGCATCCTTTGTGAAGTTATGAGTCAAAATAAAAAAAGTGTACAGCAGGCGCTGGCAAGCATTTTTAAGCAATAAAAACTGCAAATGTTTGTAAAAGTCCAACCAAAGCTTTGGGATTCAAACCACTGCCTGTAACTAGTATAAAGGGGAGAGTTTTACTCTAAAAAGCAAGAGAATGTACTGGGAAAGCATCCTTTGTGAAGTTATGAGTCAAAATAAAAGAAGTGTACAGCAGGCGCTGGGAAGCATTTTTCAGCAATAAAAACTGCAAATGTGTGTAAAACTCCAACCAAAGCTTTGGGATTCAAACCGCTGCGCGTAACTAGTATAACGGGGAGAGTTATACTCCAAAAAACAAGAGACTTTACTTGGAAAGCATCATTTGTGAAGTTATGAGTCAAAATTAAAAAAAGTGTACAGCAGGCGCTGGGAAGCATTTTTAAGCAATAAAAACTGCAAATGTGTGTAAATCTCCAACCAAAGCTTTGGGATTCAAACCACTGCCTGTAACTAGTATAACGGGGAGAGTTATACTCCAAAATGCAAGAGAATTTACTGGGAAACCATCCTTTGTGAAGTTATGAGTTACAAAAAAAAAAGTGTACAGCAGACGCTGGGAAGGATTTTTCAGCAATAAAAACTGCAAATGTTTGTAAAACTCCAACCAAACTTTGGGATTCAAACCACTGCCTGTAACTAGTATAAAGGGGAGAGTTTTACTCTAAGAAGCAAGAGAATTTACTTGGAAAGCATCCTCAGTGAAGTTATGAGTTTCAATAAAAAAAGTGGACAGTAGAGGGAGCTGGGAAGCATTATTTAGCAATAAAAACTGCAAATGTGTTTAAAACTCAAACCAAAGCTTTGGGATTCAAACCACTGCCTGTAACTAGTATAAAGGGGAGAGTTTTTCTCTAAAAAGCAAGAGAATTAATTGGGAAAGCATCCTTTGTGAAGTTATGAGTCACAATAAAAAAAGGTGGACAGCAGAGGGAGCTGGGAAGCATTTTTAAGCAATAAAAACTGCAAATGTGTGTAAAACTCCAACCAAAGCTTTGGGATTCAAACCACTGCCTGTAACTAGTATAAAGGGGAGAGTTTTACTCTAAAAAGCAAGAGAATTTACCGGGAAAGCATCTTTAGTGAAGTTATGAGTTATAATAAAAATAAGTGTACAGCAGGCGCTGGGAAGCATTTTCAAGCGATAAAAACTGCAAATGTGTGTAAAACTCCAACCAAAGCTTTGGGATTCAAACCACTGCCTGTAACTAGTATAAAGGGGAGAGTTTTACTCTAAAAAGCAAGATAATTTCCAGAGAAAGCATCCTTTGTGAAGTTATGAGTAAAAAAAAAAAAAGTGTACAGCAGACCGCTGGGAAGCATTTTTAAGCAATAAAAACTGCAAATGTGTATAAAACTCCAACCAAAGCTTTGGGATTCAAACCACAGCCTGTCAATAGTATGCAGGGGAGAGTTCTAATTTAAAAAGCAAGAGACTTTAATGGGAAAGCATCCTTCGTGAAGTTATGAGTCAAAACAAAAAAAGTGTACAGCAGGCGCTGGGAAGTATTTTTTAAGCGATAAAAACTGCAAATGTGTGTAAAACTCACAAACCACAACCTGTAACTAGTATAAAGGGGAGAGTTTAACTCTAAAAAGCAAGAGAATTTACTGGGAAAGCATCGTTTGTGAAGTTCTGAGTCAAAATATAAAAAGTGTACAGCAGGCGCTGGGAAGCATTTTTAAGCAATAAAAACTGCAAATGTGTGTAAAACTCCAACCAAAGCTTTGGGATTCAAACCACTGCCTGGAACTAGTATAAAGGGGAGAGTTTTACTCTAAAATGCAAGAGAACTTACTTGGAAAGCATCCTTTGGGAAGTTATGAGTCAAAATAAAAAAGGTGTAAAGCAGGCGCTGGGAAGCATTTTTAGGCAATAAAAACTGCAAATGTGTGTAAAACTCACAAACCACAACCTGGAACTTGTATAAAGGGGAGAGTTTTACTCTAAAAAGCAAGACAATTTACCGGGAAAGCATCCTTAGTGAAGTTATGAGTGACAATATAAAAAGTGGACAGCAGAGGGAGCTGGTAAGCATTTTTAAGCGATAAAAACTGCAAATGTGTGTAAAACTCCAACCAAAGCTTTGGGATTCAAACCACTGCCTGTAACTAGTATGAAGGGGAGAGTTTTACTCTAAGAAGCAAGAGAATTTACCAGGAAAGCATCCTCAGTGAAGTTATGAGTTACAATAAAAAAAGTGGACAGTAGAGGGAGCTGGGAAGCATTATTTAGCAATAAAAACTGCAAATGTGTATAAAACTCCAACCAAAGCTTTGGGATTCAAACCACTGCCTGTCAATAGTATGCAGGGGAGAGTTCTAATTTAAAAAGCAAGAGACTTTAATGGGAAAGCATCCTTCGTGAAGTTATGAGTCAAAACAAAAAAAGTGTACAGCAGGCGCTGGGAAGTATTTTTTAAGCGATAAAAACTGCAAATGTGTGTAAAACTCACAAACCACAACCTGTAACTAGTATAAAGGGGAGAGTTTAAATCTAAAAAGCAAGAGAATTTACTGGGAAAGCATCGTTTGTGAAGTTCTGAGTCAAAATATAAAAAGTGTACAGCAGGCACTGGGAAGCATTTTTAAGCAATAAAAACTGCAAATGTGTGTAAAACTCCAACCAAAGCTTTGGGATTCAAACCACTGCCTGTAACTTGTATAAAGGGGAGAGTTTTACTCTAAAATGCAAGAGAATTTATTTGGAAATCATCCTTTGTGAAGTTATGAGTTACAATAAAAAAAGTGGACAGCAGAGGGAGCTGGTAAGCATTTTTAAGCGATAAAAACTGCAAATGTGTGTAAAACTCCAACCAAAGCTTTGGGATTCAAACCACTGCCTGTAACTAGTATGAAGGGGAGAGTTTTACTCTAAGAAGCAAGATAATTTACCAGGAAAGCATCCTCAGTGAAGTTATGAGTTACAATAAAAAAAGTGGACAGCAGAGGGAGCTGGGAAGCATTATTTAGCAATAAAAACTGCAAATGTCTGTAAAACTCAAACCAAAGCTTTGGGATTCAAACCACTGCCTGTAACTAGTATAAAGGGGAGAGTTTTTCTCTAAAAAGCAAGAGAATCAATTGGGAAAGCATCCTTTGTGAAGTTATGAGTCACAATAAAAAAAGGTATAAAGCATCGGTAGCTGGGAAGCATTTTTAAGCAATAAAAACTGCAAATGTGTGTAAAACTCCAACCAAAGCTTTGGGATTCAAACCACTGCCTGTAACTAGTATAAAGGGGAGAGTTTTACTCTAAAAAGCAAGAGAATTTACCGGGAAAGCATCTTTAGTGAAGTTATGAGTTATAATAAAAATAAGTGTACAGCAGGCGCTGGGAAGCATTTTTAAGCGATAAAAACTGCAAATGTGTGTAAAACTCCAACCAAAGCTTTGGGATTCAAACCACTGCCTGTAACTAGTATAAAGGGGAGAGTTTTACTCTAAAAAGCAAGATAATTTCCAGAGAAAGCATCCTTTGTGAAGTTATGAGTAAAAAAAAAAAAAGTGTACAGCAGACGCTGGGAAGCATTTTTAAGCAATAAAAACTGCAAATGTGTATAAAACTCCAACCAAAGCTTTGGGATTCAAACCACTGCCTGTCAATAGTATGCAGGGGAGAGTTCTAATTTAAAAAGCAAGAGACTTTAATGGGAAAGCATCCTTCGTGAAGTTATGAGTCAAAACAAAAAAAGTGTACAGCAGGCGCAGGGAAGCATTTTTAAGCGATAAAAACTGCAAATGTGTGTAAAACTCACAAACCACAACCTGTAACTAGTATAAAGGGGAGAGTTTAACTCTAAAAAGCAAGAGACTTTACTCGGAAAGCATCGTTTGTGAAGTTCTGAGTCAAAATATAAAAAGTGTACAGCAGGCGCTGGGAAGCATTTTTAAGCAATAAAAACTGCAAATGTGTGTAAAACTCAAACCAACGCTTTGGGATTCAAACCACTGCCTGGAACTAGTATAAAGGGGAGAGTTCTACTCTAAAAATCAAGAGAATTTACTGGGAAAGCATCCTTTGTGAAGTTATGAGTCAAAACAAAAAAAGTGTACAGCAGGCACTGGGAAGCATTTTTAAGCGATAAAAACTGCAAATGTGTGTAAAACTCACAAACCAAAACCTGTAACTCGTCTAAAGGGGAGAGTTTTACTCTAAAAAGCAAGAGACTTTACTCGGAAAGCATCCTTTGTGAAGTTATGAGTGAAAATAAAAAAAGTGTAAAGAAGGCGCTGGAAAGCATTTTTAAGCAATAAAAACTGCAAACGTGTGTAAAACGCCAACCAAAGCTTTGGGATTCAAACCACTGCCTGCAATTAATGTAAAGGGGAGAGTTTTACTCTCAAAAGCAAGAGACTTTACTGGGAAAGCATCCTTTGTGAAGTTATGAGTGAAAATAAAAAAATGTGTACAGCAGGCGCTGGGAAGCATTTTTAAGCAATAAAAACTGCAAATGTGTGTAAAACTCCAACCAAATTTTTGGGATTCAAACCACTGCCTGTAATTAATGTAAAGGGGAGAGTTTTACTCTCAAAAGCAAGAGACTTTACTGGGAAAGCATCCTTTGTGAAGTTATGAGTGAAAATAAAAAAATGTGTACAGCAGGCGCTGGGAAGCATTTTTAAGCAATAAAAACTGCAAATGTGTGTAAAACCCCAACCAAAGCTTTGGGACTCAAACCACGGCCTGTAACTAGTATAAAGCGGAGTTTTACACTAAAAAGCAAGAGACTTTACGGGGAAATCATCCTTTGTGAAGTTATGAGTGAAAATAAAAAAAGTGTACAGCAGGCGCTGGGAAGCATTTTTAAGCAATAAAAACAGCAAATGTGTGTAAAACTCCAACAAAAGCTTTGGGATTCAAACCACTGCCTGTAACCAGTATAAAGGGGAGAGTTTTACTCTAAAATGCAAGAGAATTTACTTGGAAAGCATCCTTTGTGAAGTTATGAGTAAAAAAAAAAAAAAAGTGTACAGCAGGCGCTGGGAAGCATTTTTAAGCAATAAAAACTGCAAATTTTTGTAAAACTCCTACCAAAGCTTTGGGATTCAAACCACTGCCTGTAACTAGTATAAACCGGAGTTTTACACTAAAAAGCAAGAGAATTTACTGGGACAGCATCCTTTGTGAAGTTATGAGTTACAATAAAAAAAGTGTACAGCAGAGGGAGCTGGGAAGTATTTTTAAGCAATACAAACTGCAAATGTGTGTAAAACTCCAACCAAAGCTTTGGGATTCAAACCACCGCTTGTAACTAGTATAAAGGGGAAAGTTTTACTCTAAAAAGCAAAAGAATTTACTGGGAAAGCATCCTTTGTGAAGTTATGAGTGAAAATAAAAAAAGTGTACAGCAGGCGCTGGGAAGCATTTTTAAGCAATAAAAACTGCAAATGTGTGTAAAACTCCAACCAAAGCTTTGGGATTCAAACCACTGCCTGTAACTAGTATAAAGGGGAGAGTTTTACTCTAAAAACCAAGAGACTTTACGGGGAAATCATCCTTTGTGAAGTTATGAGTGAAAATAAAAAAAGTGTACAGCAGGCGCTGGGAAGCATTTTTAAGCAATAAAAACAGCAAATGTGTGTAAAACTCCAACAAAAGCTTTGGGATTCAAACCACTGCCTGTAACCAGTATAAAGGGGAGAGTTTTACTCTAAAATGCAAGAGAATTTACTTGGAAAGCATCCTTTGTGAAGTTATGAGTAAAAAAAAAAAAAAGTGTACAGCAGGCGCTGGGAAGCATTTTTAAGCAATAAAAACTGCAAATTTTTGTAAAACTCCTACCAAAGCTTTGGGATTCAAACCACTGCCTGTAACTAGTATAATGGGGAGAGTTTTACTCTAAAATGCAAGAGACTTTACTGGGAAAGCATCCTTTGTGAAGTTATTTGTTACAATAAAAACAAGTGTACAGCAGAGGGAGCTGGGAAGCATTTTGAAGCAATAAAAACAGCAAATGTGTGTAAACCTCCAACCTAAGCTTTGGAATTCAAACCACTGCCTGTAACTAGTATAAAGGGGAGAGTTCTCCTCTAAAAATCAAGAGAATTTACTGGGAAAGCATCCTTTGTGAAGTTATGAGTTACAATAAAAAAAGTGTACAGCAGAGGGAGCTGGGAAGTATTTTTAAGCAATACAAACTGCAAATGTGTGTAAAACTCCAACCAAAGCTTTGGGATTCAAACCACTGCCTGTAACTAGTATAAAGGGGAGAGTTTTACTCTAAAAAGCAAAATAATTTACTGGGAAAGCATCCTTTGTGAAGTTATGAGTTACAATAAAAAAAGTGTCCAGCAGAGGGAGATGGGAAGCATTTTTAAGCAATAAAAACAGCAAATGTGTGTAAAACCCCAACCAAAGCTTTGGGATTCAAACCACTGCCTGTAACTAGTATAAAGGGGAGAGTTTAAATCTAAAAAGCAAGATACTTCACTGGGAAAGCATCCTTTGTGAAGTTATGAGTGAAAATAAAAAAAAGTGTACAGCAGGCGCTGGGAAGCATTTTTAAGCAATAAAAACTGCAAATGTGTGTAAAACTCCAACCAAAGCTTTGGGATTCAAACCACTGCCTGTAACTTGTATAAAGGGGAGAGTTTTACTCTAAAATGCAAGAGAATTTATTTGGAAATCATCCTTTGTGAAGTTATGAGTTACAATAAAAAAAGTGTACAGCAGAGGGAGCTGGGAAGTATTTTTAAGCAATACAAACTGCAAATGTGTGTAAAACTCCAACCAAAGCTTTGGGATTCAAACCACTGCCTGTAACTAGTATAAAGGGGAGAGTTTTACTCTAAAAAGAAAAAGAATTTACTGGGAAAGCATCCTTTGTGAAGTTATGAGTTACAATAAAAAAAGTGTCCAGCAGAGGGAGATGGGAAGCATTTTTAAGCAATAAAAACAGCAAATGTGTGTAAAACCCCAACCAAAGCTTTGGGATTCAAACCACTGCCTGTAACTTGTATAAAGGGGAGAGTTCTCCTCTAAAAAGCAAGATACTTCACTGGGAAAGCATCCTTTGTGAAGTTATGAGTGAAAATAAAAAAAGTGTACAGCAGGCGCTGGGAAGCATTTTTAAGCAATAAAAACTGCAAATGTGTGTAAAACTCCAACCAAAGCTTTGGGATTCAAACCACTGCCTGTAACTAGTATAATGGGGAGAGTTTTACTCTAAAATGCAAGAGACTTTACTGGGAAAGCATCCTTTGTGAAGTTTTTTGTTACAATAAAAACAAGTGTACAGCAGAGGGAGCTGGGAAGCATTTTGAAGCAATAAAAACAGAAAATGTGTGTAAACCTCCAACCTAAGCTTTGGAATTCAAACCACTGCCTGTAACTAGTATAAAGGGGAGAGTTCTCCTCTAAAAATCAAGAGAATTTACTGGGAAAGCATCCTTTGTGAAGTTATGAGATACAATAAAAAAAGTGTACAGCAGAGGGAGCTGGGAAGTATTTTTAAGCAATACAAACTGCAAATGTGTGTAAAACTCCAACCAAAGCTTTGGGATTCCAACCACTGCCTGTAACTAGTATAAAGGGGAGAGTTTTACTCTAAAAAGCAAAAGAATTTACTGGGAAAGCATCCTTTGTGAAGTTATGAGTTACAATAAAAAAAGTGTCCAGCAGAGGGAGATGGGAAGCATTTTTAAGCAATAAAAACAGCAAATGTGTGTAAAACCCCAACCAAAGCTTTGGGATTCAAACCACTGCCTGTAACTTGTATAAAGGGGAGAGTTCTCCTCTAAAAAGCAAGATACTTCACTGGGAAAGCATCCTTTGTGAAGTTATGAGTGAAAATAAAAAAAAGTGTACAGCAGGCGCTGGGAAGCATTTTTAAGCAATAAAAACTGCAAATGTGTGTAAAACTCCAACCAAAGCTTTGGGATTCAAACCACTGCCTGTAACTTGTATAAAGGGGAGAGTTTTACTCTAAAATGCAAGAGAATTTATTTGGAAATCATCCTTTGTGAAGTTATGAGTTACAATAAAAAAAGTGTACAGCAGAGGGAGCTGGGAAGTATTTTTAAGCAATACAAACTGCAAATGTGTGTAAAACTCCAACCAAAGCTTTGGGATTCAAACCACTGCCTGTAACTAGTATAAAGGGGAGAGTTTTACTCTAAAAAGCAAAAGAATTTACTGGGAAAGCATCCTTTGTGAAGTTATGAGTTACAATAAAAAAAGTGTCCAGCAGAGGGAGATGGGAAGCATTTTTAAGCAATAAAAACAGCAAATGTGTGTAAAACCCCAACCAAAGCTTTGGGATTCAAACCACTGCCTGTAACTTGTATAAAGGGGAGAGTTCTCCTCTAAAAAGCAAGATACTTCACTGGGAAAGCATCCTTTGTGAAGTTATGAGTGAAAATAAAAAAAGTGTACAGCAGGCGCTGGGAAGCATTTTTAAGCAATAAAAACTGCAAATGTGTGTAAAACTCCAACCAAAGCTTTGGGATTCAAACCACTGCCTGTAACTTGTATAAAGGGGAGAGTTTTACTCTAAAATGCAAGAGAATTTATTTGGAAATCATCCTTTATGAAGTTATGAGTTACAATAAAAAAAGTGTACAGTAGAGGGAGCTGGGAAGCATTTTTAAGCAATAAAAACTGCAAATCTGTGTAAAACTCCAACCAAAGCTTTGGGATTCAAACCACTGCCTGTAACTAGTATAAAGGGGAGAGTTTTACTCTAAAATGCAAGAGAATTTACTTGGAAAGCATCCTTTGCGAAGTTATGAGTTACAATAAAAAAAGTGTACAGCAGAGGGAGCTGGGAAGCATTTTTAAGTGATAAAAACTGCAAATGTGTGTAAAACTCCAACTAAAGCTTTGGGATTCAAACCACTTGCCTGTAACTAGTATAATGGGTAGAGTTTTACTCTCAAAAGCAAGAGAATTGACTGGGAAAGCATCCTTTGTGAAGTTATGAGTTAAAATAAAAAAAGTGTACAGCAGAGGGAGCTGGGAGTATTTGTAAGCAATAAAAACAGCAAATGTGTGTAAAACTCCAACCAAAGCTTTGGGATTCAAACCACTCGCCTGTAACTAGTATAAAGGGAGAGTTTTACTCTAAAAAGCAAAAGAATTTACTGGGAAAGCATCCTTTGTGAAGTTATGAGTTACAATAAAAAAAGTGTCCAGCAGAGGGAGATGGGAAGCATTTTTAAGCAATAAAAACAGCAATGTGTGTAAAACCCCAAACCAACGCTTTGGGATTCAACCACTGCCTGTAACTTGTATAAAGGGGAGAGTTCTCCTCTAAAAGCAAGATACTTCACTGGGAAAGCATCCTTTGTGAAGTTATGAGTGAAAATAAAAAAAGTGTACAGCAGGGCGCTGGGAAGCATTTTTAAGCAATAAAAACTGCAAATGTGTGTAAAACTCCAACCAAAGCTTTGGGATTCAAACCACTGCCTGTAACTAGTATGAAGGGAGAGTTTTACTCTAAGAAGCAAGAGAATTTACCAGGAAAGCATCCTCAGTGAAGTTATGAGTACAATAAAAAAAGTGGACAGCAGAGGGAGCTGGGAAGCATTATTTAGCAATAAAAACTGCAAATGTGTGTAAAACTCAAACCAAAGCTTTGGGATTCAAACCACTGCCTGTAACTAGTATAAAGGGGAGAGTTTTACTCTAAAATGCAAGAGAATTCAATTGGGAAAGCATCCTTTGTGAAGTTATGAGTCAAAATAAAAAAAGTGTACAGCAGGGCGCTGGGGAAGCATTTTTAAGCAATAAAAACTGCAAATGTGTGTAAAACTCCAACCAAAGCTTTGGGATTCAAACCACTGCCTGTAACTAGTATAAAGGGGAGAGTTTTACTCTAAAAAGCAAGAGACTTTACTGGGAAAGCATCCTTTGTGAAGTTATGAGTTAAAATAAAAATAGTGTACAGCAGGCGCTGGGAAGCATTTTTAAGCGAATAAAAAACTGCAAATGTGTGTAAAACTCCAACCAAAGCTTTGGGATTCAAACCACTGCCTGTAACTAGTATAAAGGGGAGAGTTTTACTCTAAAAAGCAAGAGAATTTACTGGGAAAGCATCCTTGTGAAGTTATGAGTTAAAATAAAAAAAAGTGTACAGCAGAGGAGCTGGGAAGCATTTTTAAGCAATAAAAACTGCAAATGTGTGTAAAACTCCAACCAAAGCTTTGGGATTCAAACCACTGCCTGTAACTAGTATAATGGGGAGAGTTTTACTCTAAAAAGCAAGAGACTTTACTGGAAAGCATCCTTTGTGAAGTTATTGAGTCAAAATAAAACAAAGTGTACAGCAGAGGGCGCTGGGAAGCATTTTTAAGCAATAAAAACTGCAAATAGTGTGTAAAACTCCAACCAAAGCTTTGGATTCAAACCACTGCCTGTAACTAGTATAAAGGGGAGAGTTTTCCTCTAAAAAGCAAGAGAATTTACTTGGAAAGCATCCTTTGTGAAGTTATGAGTTACAATAAAAAAAGTGTACAGCAGGGGAGCTGGGAAGCATTTTTAAGCAATAAAAACAGCAAATGTGTGTAAAACTCCAACCAAAGCTTTGGGATTCAAACCACTGCCTGTAACTAGTATAAAGGGGAGAGTTTCTCCTCTAAAAAGCAGATACTTCACTGGGAAAGCATCCTTTGTGAAGTTATGAGTCAAAATAAAAAAAGTGTACAGCAGGCGCTGGGAAGCATTTTTAAGCATTAAAAAAACTGCAAATGTGTGTAAAACTCCAACCAAAGCTTTGGGATTCAAACCACTGCCTGTAACTAGTATAAAGGGGGAGAGTTTCTACTATAAAAGCAAGAGAATTTACCTGGAAAGCATCCTTAGTGAAGTTATGAGTTACAATAAAAAAAGTGGACAGCAGGCGCTGGGAAGCATTTTTGAGCGAATAAAAACTGCAAATGTGTGTAAAACTCCAACCAAAGCTTTGGGATTCAAACCACTGCCTGTAACTAGTATAAAGGGGAGAGTTTTACTCTAAAAAGCAAGAGAATTTACTGGAAAGCATCCTTTGTGAAGTTATGAGTCAAAATTAAAAAAAGTGTAACAAGGGAGCTGGGGAAGCATTTTTAAGCATAAAACTGCAAATGTGTGTAAAACTCCAACCAAAGCTTTGGATTCAAACCCACTGCCTTAACTCGTATAAGGGGAGAGTTCGACTCTAAAAAGCAAGAGACTTTACTGGGAAAGCATCCTTTGTGAAGTTATGAGTCAAAATAAAAAAAGTGTACAGCAGATGCGCTGGGAAGCATTTTTTAGCAATAAAAATGCAAATGTGTGTAAAACCTCCAACCAAAGCTTTGGGATTCAAACCACTGCCTGTAACTAGTATAAAGGGGAAGAGTTTTACTCTAAAAAGCAAGAGAATTTACTTGGAAAGCATCCTTTGTGAAGTTATGAGTCAAAATCAAAAAAGTGTACACCAGGTGCTGGGAAGTATTTTTAAGCGAATAAAAACTGCAAATGTGTGTAAAACTCCAACCAAAGCTTTGGGATTCAAACCACTGCCTGTAACTAGTATAAAGGGGAGAGTTCTACGCTCAAAAAGCTAGAGAATTTACTGGAAAGCATCCTTTAGTGAAGTTATGAGTCTAAAATAAAAAAAAGTGTACAGCAGATCGCTTGGGAAGCATTTTTAAGCGATAAAAACTGCAAATGTGTGTAAAACTCCAACCAAAGCTTTGGGATTCAAACCACTGCCTGTAACTAGTATAAAGGGGAGAGTTTACTCTAAAAGCAAGAGAATTTACTTGGGAAAGCATCCTTGTGAAGTTATGAGTCAAAATAAAAAAAGTGGTACAGCAGGCGCTGGGAAGCATTTTTAAGCGATAAAAAGCTGCAAATGTTGTGTAAAACTCCAACCAAAGCTTTGGGATTCAAACCACTGCCTGTAACTAGTATAAAGGGGAGAGTTCTACTCTAAAAAGCAAGAGACTTTTAACTGGGAAAGCATCCTTTGTGAAGTTATGAGTTACAAAATAAAAAAAGTGTACAGCAGGGAGCTGGGAAGCATTTTTAAGCAATTAAAACTGGCAAATGTGTGTAAAACTCCAACCAAAGCTTGGGATTCAAACCACTGCCCTGTAACGTAGTATAAGGGGAGAGTTTTACTCTCAAAAGCAAGAGAATTTACTGGGAAAGCATCCTTTGTGAAGTTATGAGTTACAAAATAAAAAAAGTGCTACAGAAGGTAGCTGGGAAGTATTTTAAGCGATAAAAACTGCAAATGTGTGTAAAACTCCAACCAAAGCTTTGGGATTCAAACCACTGCCTGTAACTAGTATAAAGGGGAGAGTTCTACTCTAAAAGCAAGAGAATTTACTGGGAAAGCATCCTTTGTGAAGTTATGAGTTACAATAAAAAAAAGTGTACAGCAGAGGGAGCTGGGAAGCATTTTTAAGCAATAAAAACTGCAAATGTGTGTAAAACTCCAACCAAAGCTTTGGGATTCAAACCACTGCCTGTAACTAGTATAAAGGTGAGAGTTCTACTCTAAAAAGCAAGAGACTTTACTGGAAAGCATCTTTGTGAAGTTATGAGTCAAAATAAAAAAGTGTACAGCAGGCGCTGGGAAGCATTTTTAAGCGATAAAAGCTGCAAATGTGTGTAAAACTCCAACCAAAGCTTTGGGATTCAAACCACTGCCTGTAACTAGTATAAAGGGGAGAGTTTTACTCTAAAAAGCAAGAGAATTTACTGGGAAAGCATCCTTTGTGAAGTTATGAGTGAAAATAAAAAAAGTGTACAGCAGAGGGAGCTGGGAATCATTTTTAAACGATAAAAACTGCAAATGTGTGTAAAACTCCAACCAAAGCTTTGGGATTCAAACCACTGCCTGTAACTCGTATAAAGGTGAGAGTTATACTCTAAAAAGCAAGAGACTTTACTGGGAAAGCATCCTTTTTGAAGTTAGTGTGTAAAAAAAAAAAGTGTTCAGCAGGCGCTGGGAGCTATTTTTAAGCGATAAAAGCTGCAAATGTGTGTAAAACTCCAACCAAAGCTTTGGGATTCAAACCACTGCCTGTAACTGGTACAAAGGGGAGAGTTTTACTCCAAAAAGCAAGAGAATTAACTGGGAAAGCATCCTTTGTGAAGTTATGAGTCACAATAAATAAAGTGCACAGCAGAGGGAGCTGGGAAGCATTTTTAAGCAATAAAAAATGCAAATGTGTGTAAAACTCCAACCAAAGCTTTGGGATTCTAACCACTGCCTGTAACTTTTATAAAGGGGAGAGTTCTACTCTAAAAACCAAGATACTTCACTGGGAAATATCCTTTGTGAAGTTATGAGTGAAAATATAAAAAGTGGATAGCAAAGGAAGCTGGGAAGTATTTTTAAGCAATAAAAAATGCAAATGTGTGTAAAACTCCAACCAAAGCTTTGGGATTCAAAACACTGTCTGTAACGTGTATAAAGGGGAGAGTTTTACTCGAAAAAGCAAGAGAATTAACTGGAAAAGCATCCTTTGTGAAGTTATGAGTCACAATAAAAAAAGTGTACAGCAGGTGCTTGGAAGCATTTTTAAGCAATAAAAACTGCAAATATGTGTAAAACTCCCACCAAAGCTTTTTGATTCAAACCACTGCCTGTAACTAGTATAAAGGGGATAGTTTTACTCTAAAAAGCAAGAGACTTTACTGGGAAAGCATCCTTTGTGAAGTGATGAGTGAAAATAAAAAAGTGGACAGCAGAGGGAGCTGGGAAGCATTTTTAAGCGATAAAAGCTGCAAATGTGTGGAAAACTCCAACCAAAGCTTTGAGATTCAAACCACTGCCTGTAACTAGTATAAAGGGGAGAGTTCTACTCTAAAAAGGAAGAGAATTTACTGGGAAAGGATCCTTTATGAAGTTATGAGTCAAAATAAAAAAAGTGTACAGCAGAGGGAGCTGGGAAGCATTTTTAAGCAATTAAAACTGCAAATGGATGTAAAACTCCAACCAAAGCTTTGGGATTCAAACCACTGCCTGTAACTCGTATGAAGGGGAGAGTTTTACTCTAAAATGCAAGAGACTTTACTGGGAAAGCATCCTTTGTGAAGTTATGAGTTACAATAAAAAAAGTGTACAGCAGAGGGAGCTGTTAAGACTTTTTAAGCTATAAAAATTGCAAATGTGTGGAAAACTCCAACCAAAGCTTTGGGATTCAAAACACTGCCTGTAACTCGTATAAAGGGGAGAGTTTTACTCGAAAAAGCAAGAGACTTTACTGGAGAAAGCATTCCTTTGTGAAGTTATGAGTCAAAATTAAAAAAGGGTACAGCAGGCGCTGGGAAGCATTTTTAAGCGATAAAAGCTGCAAATGTGTGTAAAACTCCAACCAAAGCTTTGGGATTCAAACCACTGCCTGTAACTAGTATAAAGGGGAGAGTTTTACTCTAAAAAGCAAGAGACTTTACTGGGAAAGCATCCTTTGTGAAGTTATGAGTGAAAATAAAAAAAGTGTACAGCAGAGGGAGCTGGGAATCATTTTTAAACGATAAAAACTGCAAATGTGTGTAAAACTCCAACCAAAGCTTTGGGATTCAAACCACTGCCTGTAACTCGTATAAAGGTGAGAGTTATACTCTAAAAAGCAAGAGAATTTACTGGGAAAGCATCCTTTTTGAAGTTATAGTGTAAAATAAAAAAGTGTACAGCAGAGGGAGCTGGGAAGCATTTTGAAGTGATAAAAGCTGCAAATGTGTGTAAAACTCCAACCAAAGCTTTGGGATTCAAACCACTGCCTCTAACTCGTATAAAGGGGAGAGTTTTACTCTGAAATGCAAGAGAATTTACTTGGGAAGCATCCTTTGTGAAGTTATGAGTGAAAATAAAAAAAGTGTTCAGAAGAAGTAGCTGAGAAGCATTTTTAAGCGAGAAAAACTGCAAATGTGTGTAAAACTACAACCAAAGCTTTGGGATTCAAACCACTGCCTGTAACCAGTATAAAGGGGAGAGTTCTTCTCTAAAAAGCAAGATAATTTACTGGGAAAGCAGCCTTTGTGAAGTTATGAGTCAAAATAAAAAAGGTGTACAGCAGAGGGAGCTGGGAAGCATTTTTAAGCAATTAAAACTGCAAATGCATGTAAAAATACAACCAAAGCTTTGGGATTCAAACCACTGTCTGTAACTCGTATAAAGGGGAGAGTTTTACTCGAAAAAGCAAGAGAATTTACTGGGAAAGCATCCTTTGTGAAGTTATGACTCAAAATAAAAAAAAGTGTACAGCTGTCGCTGGGAAGCATTTTTAAGCGATAAAAGCTGCAAATGTGTGTAAAACTCCAACCAAAGCTTTGGGATTCAAACCACTGCCTGTTACAAGTGTAAAGGGGTGAGTTTTACTCTAAAATGCAAGAGACGTTACTGGGAAAGCATCCTTTGTGAAGTTAAGAGTAAAAAAAAAAAAAGTGTACAGCAGGCGCTGGGAAGCATTTTTAAGCAATAAATACTGCAAATGTGTGTAAAACTCCAACCAAAGCTTTGGGATTCGAACCACTACCTGTAACTCGTATAAAGGGGACAGTTCTACTCTAAAAAGCAAGAGACTTTACTCGGAAAGCATCCTTTGTGAAGGTATGAGGGTAAATAAATAAAGTGTACAGCAGAGGAAGCTGGGAAGCAGTTTTAAGCGATAAAAACTGCAAATGTGTGAAAAACTACAACCGAAGCTTTGGGATTCAAACCACTGCCTGTAACTAGTATAAAGGGGAGAGTTCTACTCTAAAAAGCAAGAGAATTTACTGGGAAAGCATCCTTTTTGAAGTTATGAGTCAAAGTAAATAAAAGTGTACAGCAGTCGCTGGGTAGCATTTTTAAGCGATAAAAGCTGCAAATGTGTGTAAAACTCCAACCAAAGCTTTGGGATTCAAACCACTGCCTGTAAATAGTACAAAGGGGAGAGTTTTACTCTGAAATGCAAGAAAATTTACTTGGAAAGCATCCTTTGTGAAGTTATGAATGAAAATAAAAAAAGTGTTCAGCAGAGGGAGCTGAGAAGCATTTTTAAGCGATAAAAACTGCAAATGTGTGTAAAACTACAACCAAAGCTTTGGGATTCAAACCACTGCCTGTAACTAGTATAAAGGGGAGAGTTCTTCTCTAAAAAGCAAGATAATTTACTGGGAAAGCATCCTTTGTGAAGTTATGAGTAAAAATAAAAGAAGTGTTCAGCAGAGGGAGCTGGGAAGCATTTTTAAGCAATAAAAACTGCAAATGTGTGTAAAACTCCTACCAAATCTTTGGGATTCAAACCACTGCCTGCAACTAGTAAAAAGGGGAGTGTTTTACTCTAAAAAGCAAGAGACTTTATTGGGAAAGGATCCTTTGTGAAGTTATGAGTCAAAATAAAAAAAGTGTACAGCAGGATCTGGGAAGCATTTTTCAGCGATAAAATCTGCAAATGTGTGTAAAACTCCAACCAAAGCTTTGGGATTCAAACCACTGCCTGCAACTAGTGTAAAGGGGAGAGTTTTACTCTAAAATGCAAGATAATTTACTTGGAAAGCATCCATTGTGAAGTTATGAGTTACAACAAAAAAAGTGTACAGCAGAGGAAGCTGGGAAGCATTTTTAAGCGATAAAAGCTGCAAATGTGTGTAAAACTCCAACCAAAGCTTTAGGATTCAAACCACTGCCTGTAACTAGTACAAAGGGGAGAGTTTTTCTCGAAAAAGAAAGAGAATTTACTCAGAAAGCTTCCTTTGGGAAGTTATGAGTGAAAATAAAAAAAGTGTACAGCAGAGGGAGCTGGGAAGCATTTTTCAGCAATAAAAACTGCAAATGTGTGTAAAACGCGAACCAAAGCTTTGGGATTCAAACCACTGCCTGTAACTCGTATAAAGGGGAGAGTTTTCCTCTAAAAAGCAAGCGAATTTACTGGGAAAGCATCCTTTGTGAAGTTATGAGTTGCAATAAAAAAAGTGTACAGCAAAGGGAGCTGGGAAGCATTTTTCAGCAATAAAAACTGCAAATGTGTGGAAAAACTCCAACCAAAGCTTTAGGATTCAAACCACTGCCTGTAACTTGTACAAAGGGGAGAGTTTTTCTCGAAAAAGCAAGAGACTTTCCTCGGAAAGCATCCTTTGTGAAGTTATGAGTCAAAATAAAAAAAGTGTACAGCAGGGCCTGGGAAGCATTTTTAAGCGATAAAAGCTGCAAATGTGTGTAAAACTCCAACCAAACTTTGGGATTGAAATGACTGCCTTTAACTAGTATAAAGGGGAGAGTTCTACTCTAAAAAGCAAGAGACTTTATTGAGAAAGCATCCTTTGTGAAGTTCTGAGTGAAAATAAAAAAAGTGTACTGCAGGTGCTGGGAAGCATTTTTAAGCGATAAAAGCTCCAAATGTGTGTAAAGCTCCAACCAAATCTTTGGGATTCAAACCACTGCCTGTAACTCCTATAAAGGTGAGAGTTATACTCTAAAAAGCAATAGACTTTACTTGGAAAGCATCCTTTGTGAAATTATGAGTTACAATAAAAAAAGTGTCCAGCAGAGGGAGGTGTTAAGCATTTTTAAGCAATAAAAACTGCAAATGTGTGTAAAACTCCAACCAAAGCTTTGGGATTCAAACCACTGCCTGTAACTCGTATAAAGGTGAGAGTTATTCTCTCAAAAGCAAGAGACTTTACTGGGAAAGCATCCTTTTTGAAGTTATAAGTCAAAATAAAAAAAGTGTACAGCAGGCGCTGGGAAGCATTTTTAAGCGATAAAAGCTGTAAATGGATGTAAAACTACAACCAAAGCTTTGGGATTCAAACCACTGCCTGTAACTCGTATAAAGGGGAGAGTTTTACTCGAAAAAGCAAGAGAATTTACTGGGAAAGCATCCTTTGTGAAGTTATGACTCAAAATTTAAAAAAAGTGTACAGCTGTCGCTGGGAAGCATTTTTAAGCGATAAAAGCTGCAAATGTGTGTAAAACTCCAACCAAAGCTTTGGGATTCAAACCACTGCCTCTAACTTGTATAAAGGGGAGAGTTTTTCTCTAAAAAGCAAGAGACTTTACTGGGAAAGCATCCTTTGTGAAGTTATGAGTTACAATAAAAAAAGTGTACAGCAGAGGGAGCTGTTTAGCATTTTTAAGCAATAAAAACTGCAAATGTGTGTAAAACTCCAACCAAAGCTTTGGGTTTCAAACCACTGCCTCTAACTAGTATAAAGGGAAGAGTTCTACTCTAAAAAGCAAGATACTTTACTGGGTAAGCATACTTTGTGAAGTTATGAGTCAAAAAAAAAAAGTGTACAGCAGAGGGAGCTGGGAAGCATTTTTAAGCGATAAAAGCTGCAAATGTGTGTAAAACTCCAACCAAAGCTTTGGGATTCAAACCACTGCCTCTAACTAGTGTAAAGGGGAGAGTTCTCCTCTAAAAAGCAAGAGACTTTACTGGGAAAGCATCCTTTGTGAAGCTAAGAGTTACAATAAAAAAAAGTGTACAGCAGGCGCTGGGAAGCATTTTTATGCAATGAAAACAGCAAATGTGTTTAAAACGCCAACCAAAGCTTTGGGATTAAAACCACTGCCTGTAACTAGTATAAAGGGGAGAGTTTTACTCTAAAATGCAATAGAATTTACTTGGAAAGCATCCTTTGTGAATTTATGAGTCAAAATAAAAAAAGTATCCAGCAGGCGCTGGGAAGCATTTTTAAGCAATAAAAACTGCAAATGTGTGTAAAACGCCAACCAAAGCTTTGGGATTCAAACCACTCCCTGTAACTTGTACAAACGGGAGAGTTCTACTCTAAAAAGCAAGAGACTTTCCTCGGAAATCATCCTTTGTGAAGTTATGAGTCAAAATAAAAAAAGTGTTCAGCAGGGGCTGGGAAGCATTTTTAAGCGATAAAAGCTGCAAATGTGTGTGAAACTCCAACCAAACTTTGGGATTCAAATGACTGCCTTTAACTAGTATAAAGGGGAGAGTTCTACTCTAAAAAGCAAGAGACTTTACTGGGAAAGCATCCTTTATAAAGTTCTGAGTGAAAATAAAAAAAGTGTACATCAGGCGCTGGGAAGCATTTTTAAGCGATAAAAGCTCCAAATGTGTGTAAAGCTCCAACCAAAGCTTTGGGATTCAAACCACTGCCTCGAACTCGTATAAAGGGGAGAGTTTTACTCTGAAATGCTAGAGACTTTACTTGGAAAGCATCCTTTGTGAAGTTATGAGTCAAAATAAAAAAAATGTAAAGCAGGCGCTGGGAAGCATTTTTAAGCGATAAAAGCTGCTCATGTGTATAAAACTCCAACCAAAGCTTTGGGATTCAAACCACTGCCTCTAACTATTATAAAGGGGAGAGTTTTTCTCTGAAATGCAAGAGAATTTACTTGGAAAGCATCCTTTGTGAAGTTATGAGTTACCATAAAAAAGTGTCCAGCAGAGGGAGCTGTTAAGCATTTTTAAGCGATACAAACTGCAAATGTGTGTTAAACTACAACCAAAGCTTTGGGATTCAAACCACTGCCTGTAACTCGTATAAAGGGGAGAGTTTTACTCTGAAATGCAAGAGAATTTACTTGGAAAGCATCCTTTGTGAAGTTATGAGTGAAAATAAAAAAATTGTACAGCAGAGGGAGCTGGGAAGCATTTTTAAGCGATAAAAGCTGCAAATGTGTGTAAAACTCCAACCAAAGCTTTGGGATTCAAACCACTGCCTCGAACTCGTATAAAGGGGAGAGTTTTACTCTGAAATGCTAGAGACTTTACTTGGAAAGCATCCTTTGTGAAGTTATGAGTTACAATAAAAAAAGTGGACAGCAGAGGGAGCTGGGAAGAATTTTTAAGCAATAAAAACAGAAAATGTGTGTAAAACTCCAACCAAAGCTTTGGGTTTCAAACCACTACCTCTAACTAGTATAAAGGGGAGAGTTTTACTCTAAAAAGCAAGAGAATTTAGTGGGAAAGCATCCTTTGTGAAGTTATGAGTCAAAATAAAAAGTGTTCAGCAGGCGCTGGGAAGCATTTTTCAGCGATAAAAGCTGCAAATGTGTGTAAAACTCCAATCAAAGCTTTGGGATTCAAACCACTGCTTCTAACTTGTATAAAGGGGAGAGTTCTATTCTAAAAAGAAAGAGAATTTAGTGGGAAAGCATCCTTTGTGAAGTTATGAGTTAAAATAAAAAAAGTGTACAGCAGAGGCGCTGTGAAGCATTTTTCAGCGATAAAAGCATGCAAATGTGTGTAAAACTCCAACCAAAGATTTTTGATTCAAACCACTGCCTCTAACTAGTATAAAGGGGGGAGTTTGACTCTCAAAAGTAAGAGAATTTACTGGGAAAGCATCCTTTGTGAAGTTATGAGTCAAAATAAAAAAAGTGTACAGCAGGCGCTGGGAAGCATTTTTAAGCAATAAAAACAGCAAATGTGTGTAAAACTCCAACCAAAGCTTTGGGATTCAAACCACTGCCTCTAACTAGTATAAAGGGGAGAGTTCTACTCTAAAAGCAAGAGACTTTACTGGGAAAGCATCCTTTGTGAAGTTATGAGTCAAAATAAAAAAAGTGTACAGCAGGCGCTGGGAAGCATTTTTAAGCGATAAAAGCTGCAAATGTGTGTAAAACTCCAACCAAAGCTTTGGGATTCAAACCACTGCCTCTAACTCGTATAAAGGGGAGAGTTTTACTCTAAAAGCAAGAGACTTTACTGGGAAAGCATCCTTTGTGAAGTTATGAGTCAAAATAAAAAAAGTGTACAGCAGGCGCTGGGAAGCATTTTTAAGCGATAAAAGCTGTAAATGTGTGTAAAACTCCAACCAAAGCTTTGGAATTCAAACCACAACTTCTAACTTGTATAAAGGGGAGAGTTCTATTCTAAAAAGCAAGAGAATTTAGTGGGAAAGCATCCTTTGTGAAGTTATGAGTCGAAATAAAAAAAGTGTTCAGCAGGCGCTGGGAAGCATTTTTCAGCGATAAAAGCTGCAAATGTGTGTAAAACTCCAATCAAAGCTTTGGGATTCAAACCACTGCTTCTAACTTGTATAAAGGGGAGAGTTCTACTCTAAAAAGCAAGAGACTTTACTGAGAAAGCATCCTTTGTGTTGTTATTAGTCAAAATATAAAAAGTGGACAGCAGGCGCTGGGAAGCATTTTTAAGCGATAAAAGCTGCACATGTATGTACAACTCCAACCAAGGCTTTGGGATTCAAACCACTGCCTGTAACTAGTATAAAGGGGAGAGTTCTACTCTAAAAAGCAAGAGAATTTAGTGGGAAAGCATCCTTTGTGAAGTTATGAGTCAAAATAAAAAGTGTTCAGCAGGCGCTGGGAAGCATTTTTCAGCGATAAAAGCTGTAAATGTGTGTAAAACTCCAACCAAAGCTTTGGAATTCAAACCACTGCTTCTAACTTGTATAAAGGGGAGAGTTCTATTCTAAAAAGCAAGAGAATTTAGTGGGAAAGCATCCTTTGTGAAGTTATGAGTCGAAATAAAAAAAGTGTTCAGCAGGCGCTGGGAAGCATTTTTCAGCGATAAAAGCTGCAAATGTGTGTAAAACTCCAATCAAAGCTTTGGGATTCAAACCACTGCTTCTAACTTGTATAAAGGGGAGAGTTCTACTCTAAAAAGCAAGAGACTTTACTGAGAAAGCATCCTTTGTGTTGTTATTAGTCAAAATATAAAAAGTGGACAGCAGGCGCTGGGAAGCATTTTTAAGCGATAAAAGCTGCACATGTATGTACAACTCCAACCAAGGCTTTGGGATTCAAACCACTGCCTGTAACTTGTATAAAGAGGAGCGTTTTACTCTAAAAAGTGAGTGACTTTACTGGGAAACATCCTTTGTGAAGTTATGAGTTACAAGAAAAAAAGTGTGCAGCAGTCGCTGGGAAGCATTTTTAAGCAATAAAAACTGCAAATTTGTGAAGAACTCCAACCAAAGCTTTGGGATTCAAACCACTGCCTTTAACTAGTATAAAGGGGAGAGTTCTACTCTAAAAAGCAAGAGACTTTACTGGGAAAGCATCCTTTGTGAAGTTACGAGTTACAATTAAAAAAAGTGTAGAGCAGAGGGAGCTGGGAAGCATTTTTAAGAAATAAAAACTGTAAATGTGTGTAAAACTCCAACCAAAGCTTTGGGATTCAAAAAACTGCCTGTAACTAGTATAAAGGGGAGAGTTCTTCTCTAAAAAGCAATATAATTTACTGGGAAAGCATCCCTTGTGAAGTTATGAGTCAAAATATAAAAAGTGGACAGCAGACGCTGGGAAGCATTTTTAAGCGATAAAAGCTGCAAATGTGTGTAAAACTCCAACCAAAGCTTTGGGATTCAAACCACTGCCTCGAACTCGTATAAAGGGGTGAGTTTTACTCTGAAATGCTAGAGACTTTACTTGGAAAGCATCCTTTGTGAAGTTATGAGTTACAATAAAAAAAGTGGACAGCAGAGGGAGCTGGGAAGAATTTTTAAGCAATAAAAACAGAAAATGTGTGTAAAACTCCAACCAAAGCTTTGGGTTTCAAACCACTACCTCTAACTAGTATAAAGGGGAGAGTTTTACTCTAAAAAGCAAGAGAATTTAGTGGGAAAGCATCCTTTGTGAAGTTATGAGTCAAAATAAAAAGTGTTCAGCAGGCGCTGGGAAGCATTTTTCAGCGATAAAAGCTGCAAATGTGTGTAAAACTCCAACCAAAGCTTTGGAATTCAAACCACTGCTTCTAACTTGTATAAAGGGGAGAGTTCTATTCTAAAAAGCAAGAGAATTTAGTGGGAAAGCATCCTTTGTGAAGTTATGAGTCGAAATAAAAAAAGTGTTCAGCAGGCGCTGGGAAGCATTTTTCAGCGATAAAAGCTGCAAATGTGTGTAAAACTCCAATCAAAGCTTTGGGATTCAAACCACTGCTTCTAACTTGTATAAAGGGGAGAGTTCTACTCTAAAAAGCAAGAGACTTTACTGAGAAAGCAGCATTTGTGTTGTTATTAGTCAAAATATAAAAAGTGGACAGCAGGCGCTGGGAAGCATTTTTAAGCGATAAAAGCTGCAAATGTATGTACAACTCCAACCAAGGCTGTGGGATTCAAACCACTGCCTGTAACTTGTATAAAGAGGAGCGTTTTACTCTAAAAAGCAAGAGAATTTAGTGGGAAAGCATCCTTTGTGAAGTTATGAGTTGCAATAAAAAAAGTGTACAACAGGCGCTGGGAAGCATTTTTTAGCGATAAAAACAACAAATGTGTGTAAACCTCCAACCAAATCTTTGGGATTCAAACCACTGCCTGTAACTAGTATTAAGGGGAGAGTTTTACTCTAAAAAGCAAGAGAATTTACTGGGAAAGCATCCTTTGTGAAGTTATGAGTTACAATAAAAAAAGTGTACAGCAGAGGGAGCTGTTGAGCATTATTAAGCAATAAAAACTGCAAATGTGTGTAAAACTCCAACCAAAGCTTTGGGATTCAAACCACTGCCTGTAACTAGTATAAAGGTGAGAGTTATACGATAAAAAGCAAGAGAATTTACTGGGAAAGCATCCTTTTTGAAGTTATAAGTCAAAATAAAAAAAAGTGTACAGCAGTCGCTGGGAAGCATTTTTAAGCGATAAAAGCTGCAAATGTGTGTAAAACTCCAACCAAAGCTTTGGGATTCAAACCACTGCCTCAAACAAGTATAAAGGGGAGAGTTCTACTCTAAAAAGCAAGAGAATTTAGTGGGAAAGCATCCGTTGTGAAGTTATGAGTTACAATAAAAAAAGTGTACAGCAGAGGGAGCTGGGAAGCATTTTTAAGCAATAAAAATTGTGAATGTGTGTGAAACTCCAACCAAAGCTTTGGGATTCAAACCACTGCCTGAAACTAGTATAAAGGGGAGAGTTCTACTCTAAAAAGCAAGAGAATTTACTGGGAAAGCATCCTTTGTGAAGTTATGAGTCAAAATAAAAAAGTGGACAGCAGGCGCTGGGAAGCATTTTAAGCGATAAAAACTGCAAATGTGTGTAAAATTCCAAACAAACCTTTGGGATTCAAACCACTGCCTGTAACGAGTATAAAGGGGAGAGTTCTAGACTATAAAGCAAGAGACTTTACTGAGAAAGCATCCTTTGTGAAGTTATGAGTCAAAATTTAAAAAGGGGACAGCAGGCGCTGGGAAGCATTTTTAAGCGATAAAAGCTGCAAATGTGTGTAAAACTCCAACCAAAGCTTTGGGATTCAAACCACTGCCTCGAAGTCGTATAAAGGGGAGAGTTTTACTTTGAAATGCTAGAGACTTTACTTGGAAAGCATCCTTTGTGAAGTTATGAGTTACAATAAAAAAGTGGACAGCAGAGGGAGCTGGGAAGAATTTTTAAGCAATAAAAACAGAAAAAATGTGTAAAACTCCAACCAAAGATTTGGGATTCAAACCACTGCTTGTAACTAGTATAAAGGGGAGAGTTTTACTCTAAAAAGCAAGAGACTTTACTGGGAACGCATCCTTTGTGAAGTTATTAGTGAAAATAATAAAAGTGTACAGCAGAGGGAGCTGGGAAGCATTTTTAAACAATAAAAACTGCAAATGTGTGTAAAACTCCAACCAAAGCTTTGGGATTCAAACCACTGCCTGTAACTCGTATAAAGGTGAGAGTTCTACTCTAATAAGCAAGAGACTTTACTGGGAAAGCATCCTTTGTGAAGTTATGAGTCAAAATAAAAAAAGTGTACAGCAGCCGCTGGTAAGCATTTTTAAGCGATGAAAGCTGCAAATGTGTGTAAAACTCCAACCAAATTTTTGGGATTCAAACCACTGCTTCTAACTTGTATAAAGGGGAGAGTTCTACTCTAAAAAGCAAGAGAATTTAGTGGGAAAGCATCCTTTGTGAAGTTATGAGTCGAAATAAAAAAAGTGTTCAGCAGGCGCTGGGAAGCATTTTTCAGCGATAAAAGCTGCAAATGTGTGTAAAACTCCAATCAAAGCTTTGGGATTCAAACCACTGCTTCTAACTTGTATAAAGGGGAGAGTTCTACTCTAAAAAGCAAGAGACTTTACTGAGAAAGCATCCTTTGTGTTGTTATTAGTCAAAATATAAAAAGTGGACAGCAGGCGCTGGGAAGCATTTTTAAGCGATAAAAGCTGCAAATGTATGTAAAACTCCAACCAAAGCTTTGGGATTTAAAACCACTGCCTCGAACAAGTATAAATGGGAGAGTTCTACTCTAAAAAGCAAGAGAATTTAGTGGGAAAGCATCCGTTGTGAAGTTTTGAGTTACAATAAAAAAAGTGTACAGCAGAGGGAGCTGGGAAGCATTTTTAAGCAATAAAAAGTGCAAATGTGTGTGAAACTCCAACCAAAGCTTTGGGATTCAAACCACTGCCTGAAACTAGTATAAAGGGGAGAGTTCTACTCTAAAAAGCAAGGGAATTTACTGGGAAAGCATCATTTGTGAAGTTATGAGTCCAAAAAAAAAAGTGTACAGCAGGCGCTGGGAAGCATTTTTAAGCAATAAAAACTGCAAATGTGTGTAAAACTCCAACCAAAGCTTAGGGATTCAAACCCCTCCCTGTAATTTGTACAAAGGGGAGAGTTCTACTCTAAAAAGCAAGAGACTTTCCTCGGAAAGCATCCTTTGTGAAGTTATGAGTCAAAATCAAAAAAGTGTACAGCAGGGGCTGGGAAGCATTTTTAAGGCATAAAAGCTGCAAATGTGTGTAAAACTCCAACCAAAACTTTGGGATTCAAACCACTGCCTGTCACTTGTATAAAGGGGAGAGTTCTACTCTAAAAAGCAAGAGACTTCACTGGGAAAGCATCATTTCTGAAGTTATGAGTTACAATAAAAAAAGTGTACAGCAGAGGGAGCTGGGAAGCATTTTTAAGCAATAAAAACTGCAAATGTGTGTAAAACTCCAACCAAAGCTTTGGGATTCAAACCACTGCCTGTAACGAGTATAAAGGGGAGAGTTCTACTCTAAAAAGCAAGAGACTTTACTGGGAAAGCATCCTTTGTGAAGTTATGAGTCAAAATAAAAAAAGTGTACAGCAGGCGCTGGGAAGCATTTTTAAGCGATAAAAGCTGCAAATGTGTGTAAAACTCCAACCAAAGCTTTGGGATTAAACCACTGCCTGTAACTAGTATAAAGGGGAGAGTTTTACTCTAAAATGCAAGAGACTTTACTGGGAAAGCATCCTTTGTGAAGTTATGAGTTACAATAAAAAAAGTGTACAGCAGAGGAGCTGGGAAGCATTTTTAAGCAATAAAAGCTGCAAATGTGTGTAAAACTCCAACCAAAGCTTTGGGATTCAAACCACTGCCTGAAACTAGTATAAAGGGGAGAGTTCTACTCTAAAAAGCAAGAGAATTTACTGGGAAAGCATCCTTTGTGAAGTTATGAGTCCAAAATAAAAAAAGTGTACAGCAGGCGCTGGGAAGCATTTTTAAGCAATAAAAACTGCAAATGTGTGTAAAGCTCCAACCAAAGCTTTGGGATTCAAACCTACTGCCTCTAACTAAGTATAAAGGGGAGAGTTTTACTCTAAAATGCAAGAGAATTTACTTGGAAAGCATCCTTTGTGAAGTTATGAGTCAAAATAAAAAAAGTGTACAGCAGAGGGAGCTGGGAAGCATTTTTAAGCATTAAAAACTGCAAATGTGTGTAAAACTCCAACCAAAGCTTTGGGATTCAAACCACTGCCTGTAACTACAGTATAAAGGGGAGAGTTCTACTCTAAAAAGCAAGAGAATTTACTTGGAAAGCATCCTTTGTGAAGTTATGAGTCAAAATAAAAAAAGTGGACAGCAGGCGCTGGGAAGCATTTTTAAGCAATAAAAACTGCAAATGTGTGTAAAACTCCAACCAAAGCTTTGGGATTCAAACCACTGCCTCTAACTAGTATAAAGGGGAGAGTTCTACTCTAAAAAGCAAGAGACTTTACTGGGAAAGCATCCTTTGTGAAGTTATGAGTGAAAATAAAAAATAGTGTACAGCAGGGAGCTGGGAAGCATTTTTAAGCGATAAAAAGCTGCAAATGTGTGTAAAACTCCAACCAAAGCATTGGGATTCAAACCACTGCCTGTAACTAGTATAAAGGGGAGAGTTTTACTCTAAAAAGCAAGAGACTTTACTGGGAAAGCATCCTTTGTGAAGTTATGAGTCAAAATAAAAAAAGTGTACAGCAGGCGCTGGGAAGCATTTTTAAGCAATAAAAACTGCAAATGTGTGTAAAACTCCAACCAAAGCTTTGGGATTCAAACCACTGCCTGTAACTAGTATAAAGGGGAGAGTTCTACTCTAAAAAGCAAGAGAATTTACTGGGAAAGCATCCTTTGTGAAGTTATGAGTCAAAATAAAAAAAGTGTACAGCAGAGGGAGCTGGGAAGCATTTTTAAGCAATAAAAACTGCAAATGTGTGTAAAACTCCAACCAAAGCTTTGGGATTCAAACCACTGCCTGTAACTAGTATAAAGGGGAGAGTTCTACTCTAAAAAGCAAGAGAATTTACTGGGAAAGCATCCTTTGTGAAGTTATGAGTCAAATAAAAAAAGTGTACAGCAGAGGAGCTGGGAAGCATTTTTAAGCAATTAAAAACTGCAAATGTGTGTAAAACTCCAACCAAAGCTTTGGGATTCAAACCACTGCCTGTAACTAGTATAAAGGGGAGAGTTTTACTCTAAAAAGCAAGAGAATTTACTGGGAAAGCATCCTTTGTGAAGTTATGAGTCAAAATAAAAAAGTGTACAGCAGAGGGAGCTGGGAAGCATTTTTAAGCAATAAAAACTGCAAATGTGTGTAAAACTCCAACCAAAGCTTTGGGATTCAAACCACTGCCTGTAACTAGTATAAAGGGGAGAGTTCTACTCTAAAAAGCAAGAGAATTTACTTGGGAAAGCATCCTTTGTGAAGTTATGAGTCAAAATAAAAAAATGTGTACAGCAGGGCGCTGGGAAGCATTTTTAAGCAATAAAAACTGCAAATGTGTGTAAAACTCCAACCAAAGCTTTGGGATTCAAACCACTGCCTGTAACTAGTATAAAGGGGAGAGTTCTACTCTAAAAAGCAAGAGAATTTACTGGGAAAGCATCCTTTGTGAAGTTATGAGTCAAATAAAAAAAGTGTACAGCAGAGGGAGCTGGGAAGCATTTTTAAGCAATAAAAACTGCAAATGTGTGTAAAACTCCAACCAAAGCTTTGGGATTCAAACCACTGCCTGTAACTAGTATAAAGGGGAGAGTTATACTCTAAAAGCAAGAGACTTTACTGGGAAAGCATCCTTTGTGAAGTTATGAGTCAAAATAAAAAAAGTGTACAGCAGAGGGAGCTGGGAAGCATTTTTAAGCAATAAAAGCTGCAAATGTGTGTAAAACTCCAACCAAAGCTTTGGGATTCAAACCACTGCCTGTAACTAGTATAAAGGGGAGAGTTCTACTCTAAAAAGCAAGAGAATTTACTGGGAAAGCATCCTTTGTGAAGTTATGAGTCAAAATAAAAAAAGTGTACAGCAGAGGAGCTGGGAAGCATTTTTAAGCAATAAAAACTGCAAATGTGTGTAAAACTCCAACCAAAGCTTTGGGATTCAAACCACTGCCTGTAACTAGTATAAAGGGGAGAGTTCTACTCTAAAAAGCAAGAGACTTTACTGGGAAAGCATCCTTTGTGAAGTTATGAGTCAAAATAAAAAAAAGTGTACAGCAGGCGCTGGGAAGCATTTTTAAGCGATAAAAACTGCAAATGTGTGTAAAACTCCAACCAAAGCTTTGGGATTCAAACCACTGCCTGTAACTAGTATAAAGGGGAGAGTTTTACTCTAAAAAGCAAGAGAATTTACTGGGAAAGCATCCTTTGTGAAGTTATGAGTTCAAAATAAAAAAAGTGTACAGCAGAGGAGCTGGGAAGCATTTTTAAGCAATAAAAACTGCAAATGTGTGTAAAACTCCAACCAAAGCTTTGGGATTCAAACCACTGCCTGTAACTAGTATAAAGGGGAGAGTTCTACTCTAAAAAGCAAGAGAATTTACTTGGAAAGCATCCTTTGTGAAGTTATGAGTCAAAATAAAAAATGTGTACAGCAGGCGCTGGGAAGCATTTTTAAGCAATAAAAACTGCAAATGTGTGTAAAACTCCAACCAAAGCTTTGGGATTCAAACCACTGCCTGTAACTAGTATAAAGGGGAGAGTTCTACTCTAAAAAGCAAGAGACTTTACTGGGAAAGCATCCTTTGTGAAGTTATGAGTCAAAATAAAAAAAGTGTACAGCAGGCGCTGGGAAGCATTTTTAAGCGATAAAAGCTGCAAATGTGTGTAAAACTCCAACCAAAGCTTTGGGATTCAAACCACTGCCTGTAACTAGTATAAAGGGGAGAGTTCTACTCTAAAAAGCAAGAGAATTTACTGGGAAAGCATCCTTTGTGAAGTTATGAGTCAAAATAAAAAAAGTGTACAGCAGAGGGAGCTGGGAAGCATTTTTAAGCAATAAAAACTGCAAATGTGTGTAAAACTCCAACCAAAGCTTTGGGATTCAAACCACTGCCTGTAACTAGTATAAAGGGGAGAGTTTTACTCTATAAAGCAAGATAATTTACTTGGTAAGCATCCTTTGTGAAGTTATGAGTCAAAATAAAAAATGTGTACAGCAGGCGCTGGGAAGCATTTTTCGTGAGAAAACGTGCAAATGTGTGTAAAACTCCAACCAAAGCTTTGGGATTCAAACCACTGCCTGTAACTAGTATAAAGGGGAGAGTTCTACTCTAAAAAGCAAGAGAATTTACTGGGAAAGCATCCTTTGTGAAGTTATGAGTCAAATAAAAAATGTGTACAGCAGGGCGCTGGGAAGCATTTTTAGCAATAAAAACTGCAAATGTGTGTAAAACTCCAACCAAAGCTTTGGGATTCAAACCACTGCCTGTAACTAGTATAAAGGGGGGAGTTTTACTCTAAAAAGCAAGACAATTTACTGGGAAAGCATCCTTTGTGAAGTTATGAGTCAAAATCAAAAAAGTGTACAGCAGAGGGAGCTGGGAAGCATTTTTTAGCAATAAAAACTGCAAATGTGTGTAAAACTCCAACCAAAGCTTTGGGATTCAAACCACTGCCTGTAACTAGTATAAAGGGGAGAGTTTTACTCTAAAAAGCAAGAGAATTTACTTGGAAAGCATCCTTTGTGAAGTTATGAGTCAAAATAAAAAATGTGTACAGCAGGCGCTGGGAAGCTATTTTTAGCAATAAAAACTGCAAATGTGTGTAAAACTCCAACCAAAGCTTTGGGATTCAAACCACTGCCTGTAACCAGTATAAAGGGGAGAGTTTAACTCTAAAAAGCAAGAGAATTTACTTGGAAAGCATCCTTTGTGAAGTTATGAGTCAAAATAAAAAATGTGTACAGCAGGCGCTGGGAAGCATTTTTAAGCGATAAAACTGCAAATGTGTGTAAAACTCCAACCAAAGCTTTGGGATTCAAACCACTGCCTGTAACGAGTATAAAGGGGAGAGTTTTACTCTAAAAAGCAAGAGAATTTACTTGGAAAGCATCCTTTGTGAAGTTATGAGTCAAAATAAAAAATGTGTACAGCAGGCGCTGGGAAGATATTTTAAGCGATAAAAACTGCAAATGTGTGTAAAACTCCAACCAAAGCTTTGGGATTCAAACCACTGCTTGTAACTAGTATAAAGGGGGGAGTTTTACTCTAAAAAGCAAGACAATTTACTGGGAAAGCATCCTTTGTGAAGTTATGAGTCAAAATCAAAAAAGTGTACAGCAGGTGCTGGGAAGTATTTTTAAGCGATAAAAGCTGCAAATGTGTGTAAAACGCCAACCAAAGCTTTGGGATTCAAACCACTGCCTGTAACTAGTATAAAGGGGAGAGTTCTACTCTAAAAACCAAGAGAATTTATTTGGAAAGCATCCTTTGTGAAGTTATGAGTCAAAATAAAAAATCTGTACAGCAGGCGCTGGGAAGCATTTCGAAGCAATAAAAACTGCAAATGTGTGTAAAACTCCAACCAAAGCTTTGGGATTCAAACCACTGCCTCTAACTTGTATAAAGGGGAGAGTTCAAGACTAAAAAGCAAGAGACTTTACTGGGAAAGAATCCTTTGTGAAGTTATGAGTCAAAATAAAAAAAAGTGTACAGCAGGCGCTGGGAAGGATTTTTAAGCGATAAAAGCTGCAAATGTGTGTAAAATTCCAACCAAAGCTTTGGGATTCAAACCACTGCCTCAAACTAGGATAAAGGGGAGAGTTTTAATCTGAAATGCAAGAGACTTTACTGGGAAAGCATCCTTTGTGAAGTTATGTGTTACAATAAAAAAAAGTGTACAGCAGAGGGAGCTGGGAAGTATTTTTAAGCGATAAAAACTGCAAATGTGTGCAAAACTCCAACCAAAGCTTTGGGATTCAAACCACTGCCTGTAACTAGTATAAAGGGGGGAATTTTACTCTAAAAAGCAAGACAATTTACTGGGAAACCATCCTTTGTGAAGTTATGAGTCAAAATCAAAAAAGTGTACAGCAGGTGCTGGGAAGTATTTTTAAGCGATAAAAGCTGCAAATGTGTGTAAAACGCCAACCAAAGCTTTGGGATTCAAACCACTGCCTGTAACTAGTATAAAGGGGAGAGTTCTACTCTAAAAACCAAGAGAATTTATTTGGAAAGCATCCTTTGTGAAGTTATGAGTCAAAATAAAAAAAAGTGTACAGCAGGCGCTGGGAAGGATTTTTAAGCGATAAAAGCTGTAAATGTGTGTAAAACTCCAACCAAAGCTTTGGGATTCAAACCACTGCCTCTAACTAGGATAAAGGGGAGAGTTTTAATCTGAAATGCAAGAGACTTTACTGGGAAAGCATCCTTTGTGAAGTTATGAGTTACAATAAAAAAAGTGTACAGCAGAGGGAGCTGGGTAGCATTTTTCAGCATTAAAAACTGCAAATGTGTAACACTCCAACCAAAGCTTTAGGATTCAAACCACTGCCTGTAACTCGTATAAATGTGAGAGTTCTACTCTAAAAAGCAAGAGACTTTACTTGGAAAACATCCTTTGTGAAGTTATGAGTTACAATAAAAAAAGTGTACAGCAGAGGGAGCTGGGAAGCATTTTTAAGCAATCAAAACTGCAAATGTGTGTAATACTCCAACCAAAGCTTTGGGATTCAAAACACTGCCTGTAACTCGTATAAAGGGGAGAGTTTTACTCTAAAAAGCAATAGAATTTACTGGGAAAGCATCCTTTGTGAAGTTATGAGTTACATTAAAAAAAAGTGTACAGCAGAGGGAGCTGGGAAGCATTGTTAAGCAATAAAAACTGCAAATGTGTGTAAAACTCCAACCAAAGCTTTGGGATTCAAACCACTGCCTGTAACTAGGACAAAGGGGAGAGTTCTACTCTAAAAAGCAAGAGACTTTACTGGTAAAGCATCCTTTGTGAAGTTATGAGTCAAAATAAAAAAATTGTACAGCAGGCGCTAGGAAGCATTTTTAAGCGATAAAAGCTGCAAATGTGTGTAAAGCTCCAACCAAAGCTTTGGGATTCACGCCACTGCCTGTAACTAGTATAAAGGGGGGAGTTAAACTCTAAAATGCAAGAGAACTTTCTTGGAAAGCATCCTTTGTGAAGTTATGAGTGAAAATAAAAAAAGTGTACAGCAGGCGCTGGGAAGCATTTTTAAGCGATTAAAAACAGCAAATGTCTGTAAAACTCCAACCAAAGCTTTGGGATTCAAACCACTGCCTGTAACTAGTATAAAGGGGAGAGTTTTACTCTCAAAAGCAAGAGAATTTACTGTGAAAGCATCCTTTGTGAAATTATGAGTTACAATTAAAAAAAGTGTACAGCAGAGGGAGCTGGGAAGCATTTTTTAGCAATAAAAACTGCAAATGTGTGTAAAACTCCAACCAAAGCTTTGAGATTCAAACCACTGCCTGTAACTAGTATAAAGGGGAGAGTTTTACTCTAAAAAGCAATATAATTTACTTGGAAAGCATCCTTTGTGAAGTTATGAGTCAAAATAAGAAATGTGTACAGCAGGCGCTGGGAAGCATTTTTAAGCAATAAAAACTGCAAATGGGTGTAAAACTCCAACCAAAGCTTAGAGATTCAAACCACTGCCTGTAACTAGTATAAAGGGGAGAGTTCTACTCTAAAAAGCAAGAGAATTTACTGGGAAAGCATCCTCTGTGAAGGTATGAGTGATATAAAAAAAGTGTCCAGCAGAGGGAGCTGGGTAGCATTTTTGAGCATTAAAAACTGCAAATGTGTGTAAAACTCCAACCAAACCTTTGGGTTTCAAACCACTGCCTGTAACTAGTATAAAGGGGAGAGTTCTACTTTTAAAGCAAGAGACTTTACTGGGAAAGCATCCTTTGTGAAGTTATGAGTCAAAATCAAAAGAGTGTACAGCAGGTGCTGGGAAGTATTTTCAGAATCAGAATCAGAATCAGAATCATCTTTATTTGCCAAGTATGTCCAAAACACACAAGGAATTTGTCTCCGGTAGTTGGAGCCGCTCTAGTACAACAAACAGTCAATTTACAGAACACTTTGGGGACATAAAGACATTGACAAAAAACAATTGTGCAAAAAGATGCAGAGTCCTCTAGCACTTAGAGCAGTTCGAACGACTAATATTGCAATAGTCCGGTGCAATGACCATTGTGCAAAGGGCGCTGAGACTTCAAGGAGTGCATGCGGTTTAAAGTGACGAGTAGTGCGATCATCTGGGACAATGTCGGTTGTGCAAATGTTACAGATACTCCTCAATCAGTGTGCAAATGGAGCAGATGCTACTCTGGCATGAGTGGCCAGTATATGCAAATAGTGCAGCATGGCGAGACAACTACAGTGAGTGCACAAGTAATAAATAATTGGCCCCACAGAAATGTGACAACGAACTCAAGTCAAAAAATTGCCAGCTTGTTGTAATGGAATTATAGGTTAGGTGTTTAAGAAGTTGATCGCAAGAGGGAAGAAGCTGTTGGAATGTCTACTAGTTCTAGTTTGCGTTGATCGGTAGCGCCTACCTGAGGGAAGGAGCTGGAAGAGCCGGTGACCGGGGTGTTTGCCTACCAAGCGAACAGGTCTGCGGATGATGCAGTCAACATGGGACTGCACTTCATCCTAGAACACCTCGACAGTGCAGGGACCTACGCGAGGATCCTGTTCGTGGACTTCAGCTCAGCGTTCAACACCATCATCCCTGAACTCCTTTCAACCAAGCTTCTCCAGCTCAGCGTCTCACCTGCCATCTGCCAGTGGATTTACAGCTTTCTGACGGGCAGGACACAGCAGGTCAGGCTGGGGGAGGCCACCTCATCCACACGCAGCATCAGCACTGGGGCGCCCCAAGGTTGTGTCCTCTCTCCGCTGCTCTTCTCTCTCTACACGAACGACTGCACCTCAGCGAACCCGACTGTCAAGCTCCTGAAGTTTGCAGATGACACCACTGTCATCGGCCTCATCAAGGACGGTGACGAGTCTGCATATCGACAGGAAGCGGAGCGGCTGGAGCTGTGGTGCGGGCGACACAACCTGGAGCTGAACACGCTCAAGACGGTAGAGATGATCGTGGACTTCAGGAGGCATCCTTCGCCACAGCTGCCCCTCACGTTGTCCAGCTGCCTTGTGTCAACCGTCGAGACCTTCAAGTTCCTGGGAATTACAATCTCTCAGGACCTGAAGTGGGCGAACAACATCAACTCCGTCCTCAAAAAGGCCCAGCAGAGGATCTACTTCCTGCGGCTTCTGAGAAAGCACGGCCTGCCACCGGAGCTGCTGAGACAGTTCTACACAGCGGTCATCGAATCGGTCCTGTGTTCTTCCATCACAGTCTGGTTTGGTGCTGCTACAAAAAAGGACAAACTCCGACTGCAACGGACAATCAAAACTGCTGAAAGGATTGTCGGTACCCCCCTACCCACCATTGACGACTTGCACGCTGCCAGAACTAAGACAAGGGCGTGCAAAATCCTCTGTGACACTCTTGAGGTGGTCCAGCACGAGACGTTCAAAGGACTTCATGACCACAGATGTCAAAGCGACAGGCCTGTAGTCATTCAGACTAGAGATTGCAGGTTTCTTGGGGACTGGAATGATGGTGGAGCGTTTGAAGCAGGATGGAACTTCGCACATTTCCAAAGATCTGTTAAAGATCTGAGTGAAGACTGGAGCGAGCTGGTCCGCGCAGACTTTGAGGCAGGATGGGGACACATGGTCCGGTCCTGTTGCTTTGTTAATCTTCTGTTGTTTGAAGATGCGTCTCACATCCTGTTCATGGATGGTTAACGCAGAAGTCAGAGGTGTGGTTGTGGTCGCGGGTGCGGCCGGGTGGGTGTGTGGAGTGAAACTGTCCTTTTCAAATCTGCAATAGAAGGTATTCAAGTCGTTGGCTAGTGTGCTATTGTTCTCAGCTTGGGGGGATCGTCGCTTGTAATTAGTCAGCGATTGGAATGCACGCCAGACTGATTTCGAGTCGTTCGCGCTAAACTGTTTTTCCAACTTTGCTGCATAGATCCTCTTTGCAATGTTAATTTCTTTAGTAAGCTGGTTTCTAGCTCGATTATACAGGGCCCTGTCCCCGCTCTGATATGCATCTTCCTTAGCTTGGCGAAGCTGCTTAAGTTTAGCAGTGAACCACGGCTTGTTGTTGTTGAATGTCCGAAATGATTTTGTTGGTACACAAACCTCTTCACAGAAACTGATATAGGATGTGACAGTGTCCGTATATTCATCCAGGCTGCCAGCTGAATTTTCAAAGACACTCCAGTCTGTGCAGTCTAAACAGCTTTGAAGTTCCATCTTTGCTTCATTGGTCCACTTTTTGACTGTTTTCACTGTAGGCTTCGCACATTTAAGTTCTTGCTTGTACGTCGGTATTAAGTTAATTAAGCAGTGATCAGACGAGCCCAGGGCTGCACGAGGTATAGCACGGTATGCGTTTTTTACCGTAGTGTAGCAGTGGTCTAAAGTATTATTTTCCCTGGTAGGACAGTCGATGTGCTGCTTGTATTTAGGGAGTTCGTGGTTGAGTTTAGCTTTGTTAAAGTCCCCGAGAATAATGAGGGGTGAGTCAGGGTGTTTTTTTTCAATTTCGTTGACTTGTTCGGCGAGCGTTAGCAATGCGGCGCTCGTGTTAGCTTGCGGTGTGATATAGACTCCAGCCAGTATAAACGATGCAAACTCACGTGGCGCGTAAAATGGTTTACAGTTCAGAAACAGCGACTCCAAATGCGGGCTGCAGTGTGTGCTGAGCACCGTGACGTCCGTACACCATTTTTCGTTTATATGGAGGCATATCCCGCCGCCCTTCGTTTTTCCCGATGATTCCATGTCGCGGTCCGCTCGATGAATGTTGAAGCCGGGAAGCGTGACGGCGCCATCGGGTACGGCGTCGCAAAGCCAGGTCTCCGTGAAGCACATGGCCGCGGAACGTCCGAAGTCTTTACTGGTCTTTAACAGAAGATGAAGCTCGTCCATTTTGTTGGGTAGGGAGCGTACATTCGCGAGGTGGATCGACGGGAACGCCAATCTGTGTCCTCTCTTGCGGAGTTTCACCTGAATTCCGGCTCGTTTTCCTCTGTGGCGCCGCTTCCGCATCCATGCGCCGAAAACCGCGGACGCCGCTCCGGTGAGTAACTCGGGGAAAAAACTGAGCGGATTTTCGAAAGTTGGTGACAGAAAGTCCGGAGTAGCCTCCTTGATGGTTAGCAGGTCTCCCCTTGTGTAAGTGAGTCGTGTAAGGTCTCCAAAGACGGACGAAAAACACAAAAACAAAGACAATACTAGAGAGCGCGTTACCGAGGCGGCCACACTGGTAGGCGCCATCTTAAAAAAATAAAAGCTGCAAATGTGTGTAAAACTCCAACCAAAGCTTTGGGATTCAAACCGCTGCCTGTAACTAGTATAAAGGGGAGAGTTCTACTCTAAATAGCAAGAGACTTTACTGGGAGAGAAACCTTTGTGAAGTTATGAGTCAAAATAAAAAATGTGTGCAGCAGGCGCTGGGAAGCATTTTTAAGCAATAAAAAAAGGAAAAGTGTGTAAAACTCCAACCAAAGCTTTGGGATTCAAAACACTGCCTGTAACTCGTATAAAGGGAAGAGTTTTCCTCTAAAAAGCAAGAGAATTTACTGTGAAAGCATCCTTTGTGAAGTTATGAGTTACAATAAAAAAAAGTGTACAGCAGAGGGAGCTGTTAAGCATTTTTAAGCAATAAAAACTATAAATGTGTGTAAAACTCCAACCAAACCTTTGGGTTTCAAACCACTGCCTGTAACTAGTATAAAAGGGAGAGTTCTCCTTTAAAAGCAAGAGACCTTCCTGGGAAAGCATCCTTTGTGAAGTTATGAGTCAAAATAAAAAATGTGTGCAGCAGGCGCTGGGAAGCATTTTTAAGCGATAAAAACAGCAAATGTGTGTAAAACTCCAACCAAAGCTTTGGGATTCAAACCACTGCCTGTAACTAGTATAAAGGGGACAGTTCTACTCTAAAAAGCAAGAGACTTTACTGAGAAAGCATCCTTTGTGAAGTTATGAGTCAAAATAAAAAAAGTGTACAGCAGAGGGAGCTGGGAAGCATTTTTTAGCAATAAAAACTGCAAATGTGTGTAAAAGTCCAACCAAAGCTTTGGGATTCAAACCACTGCCTGTAACTATTATAAAGGGGAGAGTTCAACTCTAAAAAGCAAGAGAATTCACTGGGAAAGCATCTTTTGTGGAGTTATGAGTTACAAAAAAAGAAAGTGTCCAGCAGAGGGAGCTGGGTAGCATTTTTAAGAATTAAAAACTGCAAATGTGTGGAAAACTCCAACCAAAGCTTTGGGATTCAAACCACTGCCTGTAACTAGTATAAAGGGGGGAGTTTTACTCTAAAAAGCAAGACAATTTACTGGGAAAGCATCCTTTGTGAAGTTATGAGTCAAAATAAAAAAAGTGTACAGCAGGTGCTGGGAAGTATTTTTAAGCGATAAAAGCTGCAAATGTGTGTAAAACGCCAACCAAAGCTTTGGGATTCAAACCACTGCCTGTAACTAGTATAAAGGGGAGAGTTCTACTCTAAAAAGCAAGAGACTTTACTGGGAAAGAAACCTTTGTGAAGTTATGAGTCAAAAGAAAAAATGTGTACAGCAGGCGCTGGGAAGCATTTTTAAGCAATAAAAACTGCAAATGTGTGTAAAACTCCAACCAAAGCTTTGGGATTCAAACCACTGCCTGTAACTATTATAAAGGGGAGAGTTTTACTCTCAAAAGCAAGAGAATTTACTGTGAAAGCATCCTTTGTGAAGTTATGAGTTACAATAAAAAAAAGTGTACAGCAGAGGGAGCTGTTAAGCATTTTTAAGCAATAAAAACTACAAATGTGTGTAAAACTCCAACCAAACCTTTGGGTTTCAAACCACTGCCTGTAACTAGTATAAAGGGGAGAGTTCTACTTTTAAAGCAAGAGACTTTACTGGGAAAGCATCCTTTGTGAAGTTATGAGTCAAAATCAAAAAAGTGTACAGCAGGTGCTGGGAAGTATTTTTAAGCGATAAAAGCTGCAAATGTGTGTAAAACTCCAACCAAAGCTTTGGGATTCAAACCACTGCCTGTAACTAGTATAAAGGGGAGAGTTCTACTCTAAATAGCAAGAGACTTTACTGGGAGAGAAACCTTTGTGAAGTTATGAGTCAAAAGAAAAAATGTGTACAGCAGGCCCTGGGAAGCATTTTTAAGCAATAAAAAAAGGAAAAGTGTGTAAAACTCCAACCAAAGCTTTGGGATTCAAACCACTGCCTGTAACTTGTATAAAGGGGAGACTTCAACTCTAAAAAGCAAGAGAATTTACTGGGAAAGCATCCTTTGTGAAGTTATGAGTCAAAATAAAAAAAGTTTACAGCAGGCGCTGGGAAGCATTTTTAAGTGATAAAAACTGCAAATGTGTGTAAAACTCCAACCAAAGCTTTGGGATTCAAACCACTGCCTGTAACTAGTATAAAGGGGAGAGTTTTACTCTCAAAAGCAAGAGAATTTACTGTGAAAGCATCCTTTGTGAAGTTATGAGTTACAATAAAAAAAAGTGTACAGCAGAGGGAGCTGTTAAGCATTTTGTAGCAATAAAAACTGCAAATGTGTGTAAAACTCCAACCAAAGCTTTGAGATTCAAACCACTGCCTGTAACTAGTATAAAGGGGAGAGTTCTACTCTAAAAACCAAGATAATTTATTTGGAAAGCATCCTTTGTGAAGTTATGAGTCAAAATAAAAAATTTGTACAGCAGGCGCTGGGAAGCATTTCGAAGCAATAAAAACTGCAAATGTGTGTAAAACTCCAACCAAAGCTTTGGGATTCAAACCACTGCCTCTAACTTGTATAAAGGGGAGAGTTCAAGACTAAAAAGCAAGAGACTTTACTGGGAAAGAATCCTTTGTGAAGTTATGAGTCAAAATAAAAAAAAGTGTACAGCAGGCGCTGGGAAGGATTTTTAAGCGATAAAAGCTGCAAATGTGTGTAAAACTCCAACCAAAGCTTTGGGATTCAAACCACTGCCTCTAACTAGGATAAAGGGGAGAGTTTTAATCTGAAATGCAAGAGACTTTACTGGGAAAGCATCCTTTGTGAAGTTATGAGTTACAATAAAAAAAGTGTACAGCAGAGGGAGCTGGGTAGCATTTTTCAGCATTAAAAACTGCAAATGTGTAACACTCCAACCAAAGCTTTAGGATTCAAACCACTGCCTGTAACTCGTATAAATGTGAGAGTTCTACTCTAAAAAGCAAGAGACTTTACTTGGAAAACATCCTTTGTGAAATTATGAGTTACAATTAAAAAAAGTGTACAGCAGAGGGAGCTGGGAAGCATTGTTAAGCAATAAAAACTGCAAATGTGTGTAAAACTCCAACCAAAGCTTTGGGATTCAAACCACTGCCTGTAACTACTATAAAGGGGGGAGTTAAACTCTAAAATGCAAGAGAATTTTCTTGGAAAGCATCCTTTGTGAAGTTATGAGTGAAAATAAAAAAAGTGTACAGCAGGCGCTGGGAAGCATTTTTAAGCGATTAAAAACAGCAAATGTCTGTAAAACTCCAACCAAAGCTTTGGGATTCAAACCACTGCCTCTAACTCGAATAAAGGGGAGAGTTTTACTCTGAAATGCAAGAGAATTTTACTGGAAAGCATCCTTTGTGAAGTTATGAGTTACATAAAAAAAGTGGACAGCAGAGTGAGCTGGGAAGCATTTTTAAGCAATAAAAACTGCAAATGTGTGTAAAACTCCAACCAAAGCTTTGGGATTCAAACCACTGCCTGTAACTAGTATAAAGGGGAGAGTTCTACTCTAAAAAGCAAGAGACTTTACTGGGAAAGCATCCTTTGTGAAGTTATGAGTCAAAATAAAAAAAGTGTACAGCAGGCGCTGGGAAGCATTTTTTAAGCAATAAAAACTGCAAATGTGTGTAAAACTCCAACCAAAGCTTTGGGATTCAAACCACTGCCTGTAACTAGTATAAAGGGGAGAGTTCTACTCTAAAAAGCAAGAGAATTTACTTGGAAAGCATCTTTTGTGAAGTTATGAGTAAAAATAAAAAATGTGTACAGCAGGCGCTGGGAAGCATTTTCAAGCAATAAAAACAGCAAATGTGTGCAAAACTCCAACCAAAGCTTTAGGATTCAAACCACTGCCTGTAACTAGTATAAAGGGGAGAGTTTTACTCTAAAAAGCAAGAGAATTTACTGGGAAAGCATCCTTTGTGAAGTTATGAATCAAAAAAAAAAAGTGTACAGCAGGCCCTGGGAAGAATTTTTAAGCGATAAAAACTGCAAATGTGTGTAAAACTCCAACCAAAGCTTTGAGATTCAAACCACTGCCTGTAACTCGTATAAAGGGGAGAGTTTTACTCTAAAAAGCAAGAGAATTTACTGGGAAAGCATCCTCTGTGAAGGTATGAGTAAAAAAAAAAAAAGTGTCCAGCAGAGGGAGCTGGGTAGCATTTTTAAGCGATAAAAGCTGCAAATGTGTGTAAAACTCCAACCAAAGCTTTGGGATTCAAACCACTGCCTGTAACTAGTATAAAGGGGAGAGTTCTACTCTAAAAAGCAAGAGAATTTACTTGGAAAGCATCCTTTGTGAAGTTATGAGTCAAAATAAAAAAAGTGTACAGCAGGGCGCTGGGAAGCATTTTTAAGCAATAAAAACTGCAAATGTGTGTAAAACTCCAACCAAAGCTTTGGGATTCAAACCACTGCCTCTAACTAGTATAAAGGGGAGAGTTCTACTCTAAAAGCAAGAGACTTTACTGGGAAAGAATCCTTTGTGAAGTTATGAGTCAAAATAAAAAAAGTGTACAGCAGGCGCTGGGAAGCATTTTTAAGCGATAAAAAGCTGCAAATGTGTGTAAAACTCCAACCAAAGCTTTGGGATTCAAACCACTGCCTGTAACTAGTATAAAGGGGAGAGTTTTACTCTAAAATGCAAGAGAATTTACTGGGAAAGCATCCTTTGTGAAGTTATGAGTTACAATAAAAAAAAGTGTACAGCAGAGGGAGCTGGGAAGCATTTTTAAGCAATAAAAACTGCAAATGTGTGTAAAACTCCAACCAAAGCTTTGGGATTCAAACCACTGCCTGTAACTAGTATAAAGGGGAGAGTTTTACTCTAAAAAGCAAGAGAATTTACTGGGAAAGCATCCTTTGTGAAGTTATGAGTCAAAATAAAAAAAGTGTACAGCAGGCTGCTGGGAAGCTATTTTTAAGCGATAAAAAGCTGCAAATGTGTGTAAAACTCCAACCAAAGCTTTGGGATTCAAACCACTGCCTGTAACTAGTATAAAGGGGAGAGTTCTACTCTAAAAAGCAAGAGAATTTACTGGGAAAGCATCCTTTGTGAAGTTATGAGTCAAATAAAAAAGTGTACAGCAGGCGCTGGGAAGCATTTTGAAGCAATTAAAAACTGCAAATGTGTGTAAAACTCCAACCAAAGCTTTGGGATTCAAACCACTGCCTGTAACTAGTATAAAGGGGAGAGTTCTACTCTAAAAAGCAAGAGACTTTACTGGGAAAGCATCCTTTGTGAAGTTATGAGTCAAAATAAAAAAAGTGTACAGCAGGCGCTGGGAAGCATTTTTAAGCGATAAAAGCTGCAAATGTGTGTAAAACTCCAACCAAAGCTTTGGGATTCAAACCACTGCCTGTAACTAGTATAAAGGGGAGAGTTTTACTCTAAAAGCAAGAGAATTTACTGTGAAAGCATCCTTTGTGAAGTTATGAGTTACAATAAAAAAAGTGTACAGCAGAGGGAGCTGGGTAAGCATTTTTAAGCAATAAAAACTGCAAATGTGTGTAAAACTCCAACCAAAGCTTTGGGATTCAAACCACTGCCTGCAACTAGTATAAAGGGGAGAGTTCTACTCTAAAAGCAAGAGACTTTACTGGGAAAGCATCCTTTGTGAAGTTATGAGTCAAAATAAAAAAAGTGTACAGCAGAGGGAGCTGGGAAGCATTTTTAAGCAATAAAAACTGCAAATGTGTGTAAAACTCCAACCAAAGCTTTGGGATTCAAACCACTGCCTGTAACTAGTATAAAGGGGAGAGTTCTACTCTAAAAAGCAAGAGACTTTACTGGGAAAGCATCCTTTGTGAAGTTATGAGTCAAATAAAAAAAGTGTACAGCAGGGAGCTGGGAAGCATTTTTAAGCGATAAAAACTGCAAATGTGTGTAAAACTCCAACCAAAGCTTTGGGATTCAAACCACTGCCTGTAACTAGTATAAAGGGGAGAGTTCTACTCTAAAAAGCAAGAGACTTTACTGTGAAAGCATCCTTTGTGAAGTTATGAGTTACAATAAAAAAAGTGTACAGCAGAGGAGCTGGTAAGCATTTTTAAGCGATAAAAACTGCAAATGTGTGTAAAACTCCAACCAAAGCTTTGAGATTCAAACCACTGCCTGTAACTAGTATAAAGGGGAGAGTTTTACTCTAAAAAGCAAGAGAATTTACTTGGAAAGCATCCTTTGTGAAGTTATGAGTCAAAATAAGAAATGTGTACAGCAGGCGCTGGGAAGCATTTTTAAGCAATAAAAACAGCAAATGTGTGGAAAACTCCAACCAAAGCTTTGGGATTCAAACCACTGCCTGTAACTAGTATAAAGGGGAGAGTTCTACTCTAAAAAGCAAGAGAATTTACTGGGAAAGCATCCTCTTGTGAAGTTATGAGTTACATATAAAAAAGTGTACAGCAGAGGGAGCTGGGTAAGCATTTTTAAGCAATAAAAACTGCAAATGTGTGTAAAACTCCAACCAAAGCTTTGGGATTCAAACCACTGCCTGTAACTAGTATAAAGAGGAGAGTTCTACTTTAAAAGCAAGAGACTTTCCTGGGAAAGCATGCTTTGTGAAGTTATGAGTCAAAATAAAAAAAGTGAACAGCAGGCGCTGGGAAGTATTTTTAAGCGATAAAAGCTGCAAATGTGTGTAAAACTCCAACCAAAGCTTTGGGATTCAAACCACTGCCTCTAACTAGTATAAAGGGGAGAGTTTGACTCTAAAAAGCAAGAGACTTTACTGGGAAAGCATCCTTTGTGAAGTTATGAGTTAAAATTAAAAAAAGTGTACAGCAGAGGGAGCTGGGAAGCATTTTTAAGCAATAAAAACTGCAAATGTGTGTAAAACTCCAACCAAAGCTTTGGGATTCAAACCACTGCCTGTAACTAGTATAAAGGGGAGAGTTTTACTCTAAAAAGCAAGAGAATTTACTGGGAAAGCATCCTTTGTGAAGTTATGAGTTACAATTAAAAAAAGTGTACAGCAGAGGGAGCTGGGAAGCATTTTTAAGCGATAAAAACTATACATGTGTGTAAAACTCCACCCAAAGCTTTGGGATTCAAACCACTGCCTGTAACTAGTATAAAGGGGACAGTTCTACTCTAAAAAGCAAGAGACTTTACTGAGAAAGCATCATTTGTGAAGTTATGAGTCAAAATAAAAAAAGTGTACAGCAGAGGAGCTGGGAAGCATTTTTTAGCAATAAAAACTGCAAATGTGTGTAAAACTCCAACCAAAGCTTTGGGATTCAAACCACTGCCTGTAACTAGTATAAAGGGGAGAGTTCTACTCTAAAAAGCAAGAGAATTTACTGGGAAAGCATCCTTTGTGAAGTTATGAGTTACAAATAAAAAAAGTGTACAGCAGAGGGAGCTGGGAAGCATTTTTAAGCAATAAAAACTGCAAATGTGTGTAAAACTCCAACCAAAGCTTTGGGATTCAAACCACTGCCTGTAACTAGTATAAAGGGGAGAGTTTTACTCTAAAAAGCAAGAGAATTTACTGGGAAAGCATCCTTTGTGAAGTTATGAGTCAAAATAAAAAAAGTGTACAGCAGGTGCTGGGAAGCATTTTTAAGCGATAAAAGCTGCAAATGTGTGTAAAACTCCAACCAAAGCTTTGGGATTCAAACCACTGCCTGTAACTAGTATAAAGGGGAGAGTTCTACTCTAAAAAGCAAGAGACTTTACTGGGAAAGCATCCTTTGTGAAGTTATGAGTCAAAATAAAAAAATGTGTACAGCAGGCGCTGGGAAGCATTTTTAAGCGATAAAAACTGCAAATGTGTGTAAAACTCCAACCAAAGCTTTGGGATTCAAACCACTGCCTGTAACTAGTATAAAGGGGAGAGTTTTACTCTAAAAAGCAAGAGAATTTACTGGAAAGCATCCTTTGTGAAGTTATGAGTCAAAATAAAAAAAGTGTACAGCAGAGGGAGCTGGGAAGCATTTTTAAGCAATAAAAACTGCAAATGTGTGTAAAACTCCAACCAAAGCTTTGGGATTCAAACCACTGCCTGTAACTAGTATAAAGGGGAGAGTTCTACTCTAAAAAGCAAGAGAATTTACTGGGAAAGCATCCTCTGTGAAGGTATGAGTGATTAAAAAAAAGTGTCCAGCAGAGGGAGCTGGGTAGCATTTTTATGCATTAAAAACCGCAAATGTGTGTAAAACTCCAACCAAAGCTTTTGGATTCAAACCGCTGCCTGTAACTAGTATAAAGGGGACAGTTCTACTCTAAAAAGCAAGAGACTTTACTGGGAAAGCATCCTTTGTGAAGTTATGAGTCAAAATAAAAAAAGTGTACAGCAGATGGAGCTGGGAAGCATTTTTAAGCGATAAAAGCTGCAAATGTGTGTAAAACTCCAACCAAAGCTTTGTAATTCAAACCACTGCATGTAACTTGTATAAAGGGGAGAGTTTTCCTCTAAAAAGCAAGAGAATTTACTAGGAAAGCATTCTTTGTGAAGTTATGAGTCAAAATAAAAAAAAGTGTACAGCAGGCGCTGGGAAGCATTTTTAAGCGATAAAAACAGCAAATGTGTGTAAAACTCCAACCAAAGCTTTGGGATTCAAACCACTGCCTGTAACTAGTATAAAGGGGAGAGTTCTACTTTAAAAGCAAGAGACTTTACTGGGAAAGCATCCTTTGTGAAGTTATGAGTCAAAATAAAAAAAGTGTACAGCAGGCGCTGGGAAGCATTTTTAAGCGATAAAAACTGCAAATGTGTGTAAAACTCCAACCAAAGCTTTGGGATTCAAACCACTGCCTGTAACTAGTATAAAGGGGAGAGTTCTACTCTAAAAGCAAGAGACTTTACTGGGAAAGCATCCTTTGTGAAGTTATGAGTACAAATAAAAAAAGTGTACAGCAGGGAGCTGGGAAGCATTTTTAAGCGATAAAAACTGCAAATGTGTGTAAAACTCCAACCAAAGCTTTGGGATTCAAACCACTGCCTGTAACTAGTATAAAGGGGAGAGTTCTACTCTAAAAAGCAAGAGACTTTACTGGGAAAGCATCCTTTGTGAAGTTATGAGTACAAATAAAAAAAGTGTACAGCAGGCGCTGGGAAGCATTTTTAAGCGATAAAAAGCTGCAAATGTGTGTAAAACTCCAACCAAAGCTTTGGGATTCAAACCACTGCCTGTAACTAGTATAAAGGGGAGAGTTCTACTCTAAAAAGCAAGAGACTTTACTGGGAAAGCATCCTTTGTGAAGTTATGAGTCAAAATAAAAAAAGTGTACAGCAGGCGCTGGGAAGCATTTTTAAGCGATAAAAACTGCAAATGTGTGTAAAACTCCAACCAAAGCTTTGGGATTCAAACCACTGCCTGTAACTAGTATAAAGGGGAGAGTTTTACTCTAAAAGCAAGAGAATTTACTGGGAAAGCATCCTTTGTGAAGTTATGAGTCAAAATAAAAAAAGTGTACAGCAGGCGCTGGGAAGCATTTTTAAGCAATAAAAACTGCAAATGTGTGTAAAACTCCAACCAAAGCTTTGGGATTCAAACCACTGCCTGTAACTAGTATAAAGGGGAGAGTTCTACTCTAAAAAGCAAGAGAATTTACTTGGAAAGCATCCTTTGTGAAGTTATGAGTACAAATAAAAAAAGTGTACAGCAGAGGGAGCTGGGAAGCATTTTTAAGAAATAAAAACTGTAAATGTGTGTAAAACTCCAACCAAAGCTTTGGGATTCAAACCACTGCCTGTAACTAGTATAAAGGGGAGAGTTCTACTCTAAAAAGCAAGAGACTTTACTGGGAAAGCATCCTTTGTGAAGTTATGAGTCAAAATAAAAAAAGTGTACAGCAGGCGCTGGGAAGCATTTTTAAGCGATAAAAGCTGCAAATGTGTGTAAAACTCCAACCAAAGCTTTGGGATTCAAACCACTGCCTCGTAACTAGTATAAAGGGGAGAGTTTACTCTAAAATGCAAGAGACTTTACTGGGAAAGCATCCTTTGTGAAGTTATGAGTCAAAATAAAAAAAGTGTACAGCAGGCGCTGGGAAGCATTTTTAAGCGATAAAAACTGCAAATGTGTGTAAAACTCCAACCAAAGCTTTGGGATTCAAATCACTGCCTGTAACTAGTATAAAGGTGAGAGCGATACTCAAAAAAGCAAGAGACTTTACTGGGAAAGCATCCTTTGTGAAGTTATGAGTTACAATAAAAAAAAGTGTCCAGCAGGCGCTGGGAAGCATTTTTAAGCGATAAAAGCTGCAAATGTGTGTAAAACTCCAACCAAAGCTTTGTAATTCAAACCACTGCATGTAACTTGTATAAAGGGGAGAGTTTTCCTCTAAAAAGCAAGAGAATTTACTAGGAAAGCATTCTTTGTGAAGTTATGAGTCAAAATAAAAAAAGTGTACAGCAGGCGCTGGGAAGCATTTTTAAGCGATAAAAACAGCAAATGTGTTTAAAACTCCAACCAAAGCTTTGGGATTCAAACCACTGCCTCGAACTCGAATAAAGGGGAGAGTTTTACTCTGAAATGCAAGAGAATTTACTTGGAAAGCATCCTTTGTGAAGTTATGAGTGAAAATAAAAAAAGTGTACAGCAGGCGCTGGGAAGCATTTTTAAGCAATAAAAACTGCAAATGTGTGTAAAACTCCAACCAAAGCTTTGGGATTCAAACCACTGCCTGTAACTAGTATAAAGGGGAGAGTTCTACTCTAAAAAGCAAGAGAATTTACTGGGAAAGCATCCTTTGTGAAGTTATGAGTTACAAATAAAAAAAGTGTACAGCAGGAGCTGGGAAGCATTTTTAAGCAATAAAAACTGCAAATGTGTGTAAAACTCCAACCAAAGCTTTGGGATTCAAACCACTGCCTGTAACTAGTATAAAGGGGAGAGTTTTACTCTAAAAAGCAAGAGAATTTACTTGGAAAGCATCCTTTGTGAAGTTATGAGTCAAAATAAAAAAAGTGTACAGCAGGCGCTGGGAAGCATTTTTAAGCGATAAAAGCTGCAAATGTGTGTAAAACTCCAACCAAAGCTTTGGGATTCAAACCACTGCCTGTAACTAGTATAAAGGTGAGAGTTCTACTCTAAAAAGCAAGAGACTTTACTGGGAAAGCATCCTTTGTGAAGTTATGAGTCAAAATAAAAAAAGTGTCTAGCAGGCGCTGGGAAGCATTTCTAAGCGATAAAATCTGCAAATGTGTGTAAAACTCCAACCAAAGCTTTGTAATTCAAACCACTGCCTGTAACTAGTATAAAGGGGAGAGTTCTACTCTAAAAACCAAGAGAATTTACTGGGAAAGTATCCTTTGTGAAGTTATGAGTTACAATAAACAAAAAGTGTCTAGCAGGCGCTGGGAAGCATTTCTAAGCGATAAAATCTGCAAATGTGTGTAAAACTCCAACCAAAGCTTTGTAATTCAAACCACTGCCTGTAACTAGTATAAAGGGGAGAGTTCTACTCTAAAAACCAAGAGAATTTATTTGGAAAGCATCCTTTGTGAAGTTATGAGTCAAAATAAACAATTTGTACAGCAGGCGCTGGGAAGTATTTTTAAGCGATAAAAGCTGCAAATGTGTGTAAAACTCCAACCAAAGCTTTGGGATTCAAACAATTGCCTGTAACTAGTATAAAGGGGAGAGTTCTACTCTAAATAGCAAGAGACTTTACTGGGAGAGAAACCTTTGTGAAGTTATGAGTCAAAAGAAAAAATGTGTACAGCAGGCCCTGGGAAGCATTTTTAAGCAATAAAAAAAGGAAAAGTGTGTAAAACTCCAACCAAAGCTTTGGGATTCAAACCACTGCCTGTAACTTGTATAAAGGGGAGACTTCAACTCTAAAAAGCAAGAGAATTTACTGGGAAAGCATCCTTTGTGAAGTTATGAGTCAAAATAAAAATTTTACAGCAGGCGCTGGGAAGCATTTTTAAGTGATAAAAACTGCAAATGTGTGTAAAACTCCAACCAAAGCTTTGGGATTCAAACCACTGCCTGTAACTAGTATAAAGGGGAGAGTTTTACTCTCAAAAGCAAGAGAATTTACTGTGAAAGCATCCTTTGTGAAGTTATGAGTTACAATAAAAAAAAGTGTACAGCAGAGGGAGCTGTTAAGCATTTTGTAGCAATAAAAACTGCAAATGTGTGTAAAACTCCAACCAAAGCTTTGAGATTCAAACCACTGCCTGTAACTAGTATAAAGGGGAGAGTTCTACTCTAAAAACCAAGAGAATTTATTTGGAAAGCATCCTTTGTGAAGTTATGAGTCAAAATAAAAAATTTGTACAGCAGGCGCTGGGAAGCATTTCGAAGCAATAAAAACTGCAAATGTGTGTAAAACTCCAACCAAAGCTTTGGGATTCAAACCACTGCCTCTAACTTGTATAAAGGGGAGAGTTCAAGACTAAAAAGCAAGAGACTTTACTGGGAAAGAATCCTTTGTGAAGTTATGAGTCAAAATAAAAAAAAGTGTACAGCAGGCGCTGGGAAGGATTTTTAAGCGATAAAAGCTGCAAATGTGTGTAAAACTCCAACCAAAGCTTTGGGATTCAAACCACTGCCTCTAACTAGGATAAAGGGGAGAGTTTTAATCTGAAATGCAAGAGACTTTACTGGGAAAGCATCCTTTGTGAAGTTATGAGTTACAATAAAAAAAGTGTACAGCAGAGGGAGCTGGGTAGCATTTTTCAGCATTAAAAACTGCAAATGTGTAACACTCCAACCAAAGCTTTAGGATTCAAACCACTGCCTGTAACTCGTATAAATGTGAGAGTTCTACTCTAAAAAGCAAGAGACTTTACTTGGAAAACATCCTTTGTGAAATTATGAGTTACAATTAAAAAAAGTGTACAGCAGAGGGAGCTGGGAAGCATTTTTAAGCAATCAAAACTGCAAATGTGTGTAAAACTCCAACCAAAGCTTTGGGATTCAAAACACTGCCTGTAACTCGTATAAAGGGGAGAGTTTTACTCTAAAAAGCAATAGAATTTACTGGGAAAGCATCCTTTGTGAAGTTATGAGTTACATTAAAAAAAAGTGTACAGCAGAGGGAGCTGGGAAGCATTGTTAAGCAATAAAAACTGCAAATGTGTGTAAAACTCCAACCAAAGCTTTGGGATTCAAACCACTGCCTGTAACTAGGACAAAGGGGAGAGTTCTACTCTAAAAAGCAAGAGACTTTACTGGTAAAGCATCCTTTGTGAAGTTATGAGTCAAAATAAAAAAATTGTACAGCAGGCGCTGGGAAGCATTTTTAAGCGATAAAAGCTGCAAATGTGTGTAAAACTCCAACCAAAGCTTTGGGATTCAAACCACTGCCTGTAACTAGTATAAAGGGGAGAGTTCTACTCTAAAAAGCAAGAGACTTTACTGGGAAAGCATCCTTTGTGAAGTTATGAGTCAAAATAAAAAAAGTGTACAGCAGGCGCTGGGAAGCATTTTTAAGCGATAAAAGCTGCAAATGTGTGTAAAACTCCAACCAAAGCTTTGGGATTCAAACCACTGCCTGTAACTAGTATAAAGGGGAGAGTTTTACTCTGAAATGCAAGAGAATTTTCTTGGAAAGTATCCTTTGTGAAGTTATGAGTTACAATTAAAAAAAGTGTACAGCAGAGTGAGCTGGGAAGCATTTTTAAGCAATAAAAACTGCAAATGTGTGTAAAACTCCAACCAAAGCTTTGGGATTCAAACCACTGCCTGTAACTAGTATAAAGGGGAGAGTTGTACTCTCAAAAGCAAGAGAATTTACTGTGAAAGCATCCTTTGTGAAGTTATGAGTTACAATAAAAAAAAGTGTACAGCAGAGGGAGCTGGGAAGCATTTTTTAAGCAATAAAAACTGCAAATGTGTGTAAAACTCCAACCAAAGCTTTGAGATTCAAACCACTGCCTGTAACTAGTATAAAGGGGAGAGTTTTACTCTAAAAAGCAATATAATTTACTTGGAAAGCATCCTTTGTGAAGTTATGAGTCAAAATAAGAAATGTGTACAGCAGGCGCTGGGAAGCATTTTTAAGCAATAAAAACTGCAAATGTGTGTAAAACTCCAACCAAAGCTTTGGGATTCAAACCACTGCCTGTAACTAGTATAAAGGGGAGAGTTCTACTCTAAAAAGCAAGAGACTTTACTGGGAAAGCATCCTTTGTGAAGTTATGAGTACAATAAAAAAAAGTGTACAGCAGAGGGAGCTGGGAAGCATTTTTAAGCATAAAAACTGCAAATGTGTGTAAAACTCCAACCAAAGCTTTGGGATTCAAACCACTGCCTGTAACTAATATAAAGGGGAGAGTTCTACTCTAAAAAGCAAGAGACTTTACTGGGAAAGCATCCTTTGTGAAGTTATGAGTCAAAATAAAAAAAGTGTACAGCAGGCGCTGGGAAGCATTTTTAAGCGATAAAAGCTGCAAATGTGTGTAAAACTCCAACCAAAGCTTTGGGATTCAAACCACTGCCTGTAACTAGTATAAAGGGGAGAGGTTTGACTCTCAAAAGTAAGAGAATTTACTGGGAAAGCATCCTTTGTGAAGTTATGAGTTACAATCAAAAAAGTGTACAGCAGAGGGAGCTGTTAAGCATTTTTAAGCAATAAAAACTACAAATGTGTGTAAAACTCCAACCAAAGCTTTGGGATTCAAACCACTGCCTGTAACTAGTATAAAGGGGAGAGTTCTACTTTAAAAGCAAGAGACTTTACTGGGAAAGCATCCTTTGTGAAGTTATGAGTCAAAATCAAAAAAGTGTACAGCAGGTGCTGGGAAGTATTTTTAAGCGATAAAAGCTGCAAATGTGTGTAAAACTCCAACCAAAGCTTTGGGATTCAAACCACTGCTTGTAACTAGTATAAAGGGGAGAGTTCTACTCTAAATAGCAAGAGACTTTACTGGGAAAGCATCCTTTGTGAAGTTATGAGTCAAAATAAAAAAATGTGTACAGCAGGCGCTGGGAAGCATTTTTAAGCGAATAAAAAGCTGCAAATGTGTGTAAAACTCCAACCAAAGCTTTGGGATTCAAACCACTGCCTGTAACTAGTATAAAGGGGAGAGTTTTACTCTAAAAGCAAGAGAATTTACTGGGAAAGCATCCTTTGTGAAGTTATGAGTCAAATAAAAAAAGTGTACAGCAGAGGAGCTGGGAAGCATTTTTAAGCAATAAAAACTGCAAATGTGTGTAAAACTCCAACCAAAGCTTTGGGATTCAAACCACTGCCTGTAACTAGTATAAAGGGGAGAGTTTTACTCTAAAAAGCAAGAGAATTTACTGGGAAAGCATCCTTTGTGAAGTTATGAGTTACAATAAAAAAAGTGTACAGCAGAGGGAGCTGGGAAGCATTTTTAAGCAATAAAAACTGCAAATGTGTGTAAAACTCCAACCAAAGCTTTGGGATTCAAACCACTGCCTGTAACTAGTATAAAGGGAGAGTTTTACTCTAAAAGCAAGAGAATTTACTGGGAAAGCATCCTTTGTGAAGTTATGAGTCAAAATAAAAAAGTGTACAGCAGGCGCTGGGAAGCATTTTTAAGCAATAGAAAACTGCAAATGTGTGTAAAACTCCAACCAAAGCTTTGGGATTCAAACCACTGCCTGTAACTAGTATAAAGGGGAGAGTTTTACTCTAAAAAGCAAGAGAATTTACTGGGAAAGCATCCTTTGTGAAGTTATGAGTTCAAATAAAAAAAGTGTACAGCAGAGGGAGCTGGGAAGCATTTTTAAGCGATAAAAACTGCAAATGTGTGTAAAACTCCAACCAAAGCTTTGGGATTCAAACCACTGCCTGTAACTAGTATAAAGGGGAGAGTTTTACTCTAAAAGCAAGAGAATTTACTGGAAAGCATCCTTTGTGAAGTTATGAGTTACAATAAAAAAAGTGTACAGCAGAGGGAGCTGGGAAGCATTTTTAAGCAATAAAAACTGCAAATGTGTGTAAAACTCCAACCAAAGCTTTGGGATTCAAACCACTGCCTGTAACTAGTATAAAGGGGAGAGTTATACTCTAAAAGCAAGAGACTTTACTGGGAAAGCATCCTTTGTGAAGTTATGAGTTACAACAAAAAAAGTGTACAGCAGGCGCTGGGAAGCATTTTTAAGCAATAAAAACTGTAAATGTGTGTAAAACTCCAACCAAAGCTTTGGGATTCAAACCACTGCCTGTAACTAGTATAAAGGGGAGAGTTATTTTCTAAAAGCAAGAGACTTTACTGGGAAAGCATCCTTTGTGAAGTTATGAGTCAAATTCAAAAAAAGTGTACAGCAGGCGCTGGGAAGCATTTTTAAGCAATAAAAACTGCAAATGTGTGTAAAACTCCAACCAAAGCTTTGGGATTCAAACCACTGCCTGTAACTAGTATAAAGGGGAGAGTTTTACTCTGAAATGCAAGAGAATTTACTTGGAAAGCATCCTTTGTGAAGTTATGAGTCAAAATAAAAAAAGTGTACAGCAGGCGCTGGGAAGCATTTTTAAGCAATAAAAACTGCAAATGTGTGTAAAACTCCAACCAAAGCTTTGGGATTCAAACCACTGCCTGTAACTAGTATAAAGGGGAGAGTTTTACTCTAAAAAGCAAGAGAATTTACTGGGAAAGCATCCTTTGTGAAGTTATGAGTTACAATAAAAAAAGTGTACAGCAGAGGGAGCTGGGAAGCATTTTTAAGCAATAAAAACTGCAAATGTGTGTAAAACTCCAACCAAAGCTTTGGGATTCAAACCACTGCCTGTAACTAGTATAAAGGGGAGAGTTTTACTCTAAAAAGCAAGAGAATTTACTGGGAAAGCATCCTTTGTGAAGTTATGAGTTACAATAAAAAAAAGTGTACAGCAGAGGGAGCTGGGAAGCATTTTTAAGCAATAAAAACTGCAAATGTGTGTAAAACTCCAACCAAAGCTTTGGGATTCAAACCACTGCCTGTAACTAGTATAAAGGGGAGAGTTTTACTCTAAAAGCAAGAGAATTTACTGGGAAAGCATCATTTGTGAAGTTATGAGTTCAAATAAAAAAAGTGTACAGCAGGCGCTGGGAAGCATTTTTAAGCGATAAAAGCTGCAAATGTGTGTAAAACTCCAACCAAAGCTTTGGGATTCAAACCACTGCCTGTAACTAGTATAAAGGGGAGAGTTTTACTCTAAAAAGCAAGAGACTTTACTGGGAAAGCATCCTTTGTGAAGTTATGAGTTACAATAAAAAAAGTGTACAGCAGAGGGAGCTGGGAAGCATTTTTAAGCAATAAAAACTGCAAATGTGTGTAAAACTCCAACCAAAGCTTTGGGATTCAAACCACTGCCTGTAACTAGTATAAAGGGGAGAGTTCTACTCTAAAAAGCAAGAGAATTTACTGGGAAAGCATCCTTTGTGAAGTTATGAGTAAAAATAAAAAAAGTGTACAGCAGGCGCTGGGAAGCATTTTTAAGCAATAAAAACTGCAAATGTGTGTAAAACTCCAACCAAAGCTTTGGGATTCAAACCACTGCCTGTAACTAGTATAAAGGGGAGAGTTTTACTCTAAAAAGCAAGAGAATTTACTGGGAAAGCATCCTTTGTGAAGTTATGAGTTACAATAAAAAAAAGTGTACAGCAGAGGGAGCTGTTAAGCATTTTGTAAGCAATAAAAACTGCAAATGTGTGTAAAACTCCAACCAAAGCTTTGAGATTCAAACCACTGCCTGTAACTAGTATAAAGGGGAGAGTTCTACTCTAAAAACCAAGAGAATTTATTTGGAAAGCATCCTTTGTGAAGTTATGAGTCAAAATAAAAAAATTGTACAGCAGGCGCTGGGAAGCATTTCGAAGCAATAAAAACTGCAAATGTGTGTAAAACTCCAACCAAAGCTTTGGGATTCAAACCACTGCCTCTAACTTGTATAAAGGGGAGAGTTCAAGACTAAAAAGCAAGAGACTTTACTGGGAAAGAATCCTTTGTGAAGTTATGAGTCAAAATAAAAAAAAGTGTACAGCAGGCGCTGGGAAGGATTTTTAAGCGATAAAAGCTGCAAATGTGTGTAAAACTCCAACCAAAGCTTTGGGATTCAAACCACTGCCTCTAACTAGGATAAAGGGGAGAGTTTTAATCTGAAATGCAAGAGACTTTACTGGGAAAGCATCCTTTGTGAAGTTATGAGTTACAATAAAAAAAGTGTACAGCAGAGGGAGCTGGGTAGCATTTTTCAGCATTAAAAACTGCAAATGTGTAACACTCCAACCAAAGCTTTAGGGATTCAAACCACTGCCTGTAACTAGTATAAATGTGAGAGTTCTACTCTAAAAAGCAAGAGACTTTACTTGGAAAAGCATCCTTTGTGAAGTTATGAGTTACAATTAAAAAAAGTGTACAGCAGAGGGAGCTGGGAAGCATTTTTAAGCAATCAAAACTGCAAATGTGTGTAAAACTCCAACCAAAGCTTTGGGATTCAAACCACTGCCTGTAACTAGTATAAAGGGGAGAGTTTTACTCTAAAAAGCAAGAGAATTTACTGGGAAAGCATCCTTTGTGAAGTTATGAGTTACAATAAAAAAAAGTGTACAGCAGAGGGAGCTGGGAAGCATTTTTAAGCAATAAAAACTGCAAATGTGTGTAAAACTCCAACCAAAGCTTTGGGATTCAAACCACTGCCTGTAACTAGTATAAAGGGGAGAGTTTTACTCTAAAAGCAAGAGAATTTACTGGGAAAGCATCCTTTGTGAAGTTATGAGTTCAAAATAAAAAAAGTGTACAGCAGGCGCTGGGAAGCATTTTTAAGCGATAAAAAGCTGCAAATGTGTGTAAAACTCCAACCAAAGCTTTGGGATTCAAAACCACTGCCTGTAACTAGTATAAAGGGGAGAGTTTTACTCTGAAAATGCAAGAGAATTTACTGGGAAAGCATCCTTTGTGAAGTTATGAGTTACAAATAAAAAAAGTGTACAGCAGGCGCTGGGAAGCATTTTTAAGCGATAAAAACTGCAAATGTGTGTAAAACTCCAACCAAAGCTTTGGGATTCAAACCACTGCCTGTAACTAGTATAAAGGGGAGAGTTTTACTCTGAAATGCAAGAGAATTTACTTGGAAAGCATCCTTTGTGAAGTTATGAGTTACAATAAAAAAAGTGTACAGCAGAGGAAGCTGGGAAGCATTTTTAAGCAATAAAAACTGCAAATGTGTGTAAAACTCCAACCAAAGCTTTGGGATTCAAACCACTGCCTGTAACTAGTATAAAGGGGAGAGTTTTACTCTTAAAAGCAAGAGAATTTACTGGGAAAGCATCCTTTGTGAAGTTATGAGTTACAATAAAAAAAGTGTACAGCAGGAGCTGGGAAGCATTTTTAAGCAATAAAAACTGCAAATGTGTGTAAAACTCCAACCAAAGCTTTGGGATTCAAACCACTGCCTGTAACTAGTATAAAGGGAAGAGTTTTACTCTGAAAAGCAAGAGAATTTACTTGGAAAGCATCCTTTGTGAAGTTATGAGTACAAATAAAAAAAGTGTACAGCAGGCGCTGGGAAGCATTTTTAAGCAATAAAAACTGCAAATGTGTGTAAAACTCCAACCAAAGCTTTGGGATTCAAAACCACTGCCTGTAACTAGTATAAAGGGGAGAGTTTTACTCTGAAAAAGCAAGAGAATTTACTGGGAAAGCATCCTTTGTGAAGTTATGAGTTACAATAAAAAAAGTGTCCAGCAGAGGGAGCTGGGAAGCATTTTTAAGCACTAAAAACTGCAAATGTGTGTAAAACTCCAACCAAAGCTTTGGGATTCAAACCACTGCCTGTAACTAATATAAAGGGGAGAGTTTTACTCTAAAAGCAAGAGAATTTACTGGGAAAGCATCCTTTGTGAAGTTATGAGTCAAAATAAAAAAAGTGTACAGCAGAGGCGCTGGGAAGCATTTTTAAGCAATAAAAACTGCAAATGTGTGTAAAACTCCAACCAAAGCTTTGGGATTCAAACCACTGCCTGTAACTAGTATAAAGGGGAGAGTTTTACTCTGAAAAGCAAGAGAATTTACTGGGAAAGCATCCTTTGTGAAGTTATGAGTTACAATAAAAAAAGTGTACAGCAGGGCGCTGGGAAGCATTTTTAAGCAATAAAAACTGCAAATGTGTGTAAAACTCCAACCAAAGCTTTGGGATTCAAACCACTGCCTGCAACTAATCTAAAGGGGACGAGTTTTACTCTAAAAAGCAAGAGAATTTACTGGGAAAGCATCCTTTGTGAAGTTATGAGTCAAAATAAAAAAAGTGTACAGCAGGCGCTGGGAAGCATTTTTAAGCAATAAAAACTGCAAATGTGTGTAAAACTCCAACCAAAGCTTTGGGATTCAAACCACTGCCTGTAACTAGTATAAAGGGGAGAGTTTTACTCTGAAAAAGCAAGAGAATTTACTGGGAAAGCATCCTTTGTGAAGTTATGAGTTACAATAAAAAAAGTGTACAGCAGGGCGCTGGGAAGCATTTTTAAGCAATAAAAACTGCAAATGTGTGTAAAACTCCAACCAAAGCTTTGGGATTCAAACCACTGCCTGTAACTAGTATAAAGGGGAGAGTTTTACTCTGAAAAAGCAAGAGAATTTACTGGGAAAGCATCCTTTGTGAAGTTATGAGTACAATAAAAAAAAGTGTACAGCAGAGGGAGCTGGGAAGCATTTTTAAGCAATAAAAACTGCAAATGTGTGTAAAACTCCAACCAAAGCTTTGGGATTCAAACCACTGCCTGTAACTAGTATAAAGGGGAGAGTTTTACTCTGAAAAGCAAGAGAATTTACTGGGAAAGCATCCTTTGTGAAGTTATGAGTTACAATAAAAAAAGTGGACAGCAGGGCGCTGGGAAGCATTTTTAAGCAATAAAAACTGCAAATGTGTGTAAAACTCCAACCAAAGCTTTGGGATTCAAACCACTGCCTGTAACTAGTATAAAGGGAGAGTTTTACTCTGAAAAAGCAAGAGAATTTACTGGGAAAGCATCCTTTGTGAAGTTATGAGTCAAAATAAAAAAGTGTACAGCAGAGGGAGCTGGGAAGCATTTTTAAGCAATAAAAACTGCAAATGTGTGTAAAACTCCAACCAAAGCTTTGGGATTCAAACCACTGCCTGTAACTAGTATAAAGGGGAGAGTTTTACTCTAAAAAGCAAGAGAATTTACTGGGAAAGCATCCTTTGTGAAGTTATGAGTTACAATAAAAAAAGTGTACAGCAGAGGGAGCTGGGAAGCATTTTTAATCAATAAAAACTGCAAATGTGTGTAAAACTCCAACCAAAGCTTTGGGATTCAAACCACTGCCTGTAACTAAGTATAAAGGGGAGAGTTTTACTCTAAAAGCAAGAGAATTTACTGGGAAAGCATCCTTTGTGAAGTTATGAGTTACAAATAAAAAAAGTGTACAGCAGGCGCTGGGAAGCATTTTTAAGCAATAAAAACTGCAAATGTGTGTAAAACTCCAACCAAAGCTTTGGTATTCAAACCACTGCCTGTAACTAGTATAAAGGGAGAGTTTTACTCTGAAAAAGCAAGAGAATTTACTGGGAAAGCATCCTTTGTGAAGTTATGAGTCAAAATAAAAAAAGTGTACAGCAGGCGCTGGGAACCATTTTTAAGCGATAAAAGCTGCAAATGTGTGTAAAAGTCCAACCAAAGCTTTGGTATTCAAAACCACTGCCTGTAACTAGTATAAAGGGAAGAGTTTTACTCTGAAATGCAAGAGAATTTACTTGGAAAGCATCCTTTGTGAAGTTATGAGTTACAATAAAAAAAAGTGTACAGCAGGCGCTGGGAAGCATTTTTAATCACTAAAAACTGCAAATGTGTGTAAAACTCCAACCAAAGCTTTGGGATTCAAACCACTGCCTGTAACAAGTATAAAGGGGAGAGTTTTACTCGAAAAAGCAAGAGAATTTACTGGGAAAGCATCCTTTGTGAAGTTATGAGTTACAATAAAAAAAGTGGACAGCAGGCGCTGGGAAGCATTTTCAAGCAATAAAAACTGCAAATGTGGGTAAAACTCCAACCAAAGCTTTGGGATTCAAACCACTGCCTGTAACTAGTATAAAGGGAAGAGTTTTACTCTGAAATAGCAAGAGAATTTACTTGGAAAGCATCCTTTGTGAAGTTATGAGTCAAAATAAAAAAAGTGTACAGCAGAGAGAGCTGGGAAGCATTTTTAAGCAATAAAAACTGCAAATGTGTGTAAAACTCCAACCAAAGCTTTGGGATTCAAACCACTGTCCTGTAACTAGTATAAAGTGGAGAGTTTTACTCTAAAAAGCAAGAGAATTTACTGGGAAAGCATCATTAGTGCAAGTTATGAGTTACAAAAAAAAAATGTGTACAGCAGAGGGAGCTGTGAAGCATTTTTAAGCAATAAAAACTGCAAATGTGTGTAAAACTCCAACCAAAGCTTTGGGATTCAAACCACTGCCTGTAACAAGTATAAAGGGAAGAGTTTTACTCTGAAATGCAAGAGAATTACTTGGAAAGCATCCTTTGTGAAGTTATGAGTTACAATAAAAAAAAGTGTACAGCAGGCGCTGGGAAGCATTTTCAAGTAATAAAAACTGCAAATGTGTGTAAAACTCCAACCAAAGCTTTGGGATTCAAAACACTGCCTGTAACTAGTATAAAGGGGAGAGTTTTACTCTGAAATGCAAGAGAATTTACTTGGAAAGCATCCTTTGTGACGTTATGAGTTACAATAAAAAAAGTGTACAGCAGGCGCTGGGAAGCATTTTTAATCACTAAAAACTGCAAATGTGTGTAAAACTCCAACCAAAGCTTTGGTATTCAAAACCACTGCCTGTAACTAGTATAAAGGGGAGAGTTTTACTCGAAAAAGCAAGATAATTTACTGGGAAAGCATCCTTTGTGAAGTTATGAGTTACAATAAAAAAAGTGTAGAGCAGGCGCTGGGAAGCATTTTTAATCACTAAAAACTGCAAATGTGGGTAAAACTCCAACCAAAGCTTTGGGATTCAAACCACTGCCTGCAACTAATCTAAAGGGGACAGTTTTACTCTAAAAAGCAAGAGAATTTACTGGGAAAGCATCCTTTGTGAAGTTATGAGTCAAAATAAAAAAAGTGTACAGCAGAGGGAGCTGGGAAGCATTTTTAAGCAATAAAAACTGCAAATGTGTGTAAAACTCCAACCAAAGCTTTGGAATTCAAACCACTGCCTGCAACTAATCTAAAGGGGACAGTTTTACTCTAAAAAGCAAGAGAATTTACTGGAAAAGCATCCTTTGTGAAGTTAAGAGTCAAAATAAAAAAAGTGTACAGCAGGCGCTGGGAACCATTTTTAAGCGATAAAAGCTGCAAATGTGTGTAAAAGTCCAACCAAAGCTTTGGTATTCAAAACCACTGCCTGTAACTAGTATAAAGGGAAGAGTTTTACTCTGAAATGCAAGAGAATTTACTTGGAAAGCATCCTTTGTGAAGTTATGAGTTACAATAAAAAAAAGTGTACAGCAGGCGCTGGGAAGCATTTTTAATCACTAAAAACTGCAAATGTGTGTAAAACTCCAACCAAAGCTTTGGGATTCAAACCACTGCCTGTAACAAGTATAAAGGGGAGAGTTTTACTCGAAAAAGCAAGAGAATTTACTGAGAAAGCATCCTTTGTGAAGTTATGAGTTACAATAAAAAAAAGTGGACAGCAGGCGCTGGGAAGCATTTTCAAGCAAGAAAAACTGCAAATGTGGGTAAAACTCCAACCAAAGCTTTGGGATTCAAACCACTGCCTGTAACTAGTATAAAGGGAAGAGTTTTACTCTGAAATGCAAGAGAATTTACTTGGAAAGCATCCTTTGTGAAGTTATGAGTCAAAATAAAAAAAGTGTACAGCAGAGAGAGCTGGGAAGCATTTTTAAGCAATAAAAACTGCAAATGTGTGTAAAACTCCAACCAAAGCTTTGGGATTCAAACAACTGTCTGTAACTAGTATAAAGTGGAGAGTTTTACTCTAAAAAGCAAGATAATTTACGGGGAAAGCATCATTGGTGAAGTTATGAGTTACAAAAAAAAATGTGTACAGCAGAGGGAGCTGTGAAGCATTTTTAAGCAATACAAACTGCAAATGTGTGTAAAACTCCAACCAAAGCTTTGGGATTCAAACCACTGCCTGTAACTAGTATAAAGGGGAGAGTTTTACTCGAAAAAGCAAGAGAATTTACTGGGAAACCATCCTTTGTGACGTTATGAGTGACAATAAAAGAAAGTGTACAGCAGAGGGAGCTGGGAAGCATTTTTAACCAATAAAAACTGCAAATGTGTGTAAAACTCCAACCAAAGCTTTGGGATTCAAACCACTGCCTGTAACAAGTATAAAGAGGAGAGTTTTACTCGAAAAAGCAAGAGAATTTACTGGGAAAGCATCCTTTGTGAAGTTATGAGTTACAATAAAAAAAGTGGACAGCAGGCGCTGGGAAGCATTTTTAAGCGATAAAAGCTGCAAATGTGTGTAAAAGTCCAACCAAAGCTTTGGTATTCAAAACCACTGCCTGTAACTTGTATAACGGGAGAGTTATACTTGAAAAAACAAGAGACTTTACTGGGAAAGCATCCTTTGTGAAGTTATGAGTTACAATAAAAAAAAGTGGACAGCAGAGGGAGATGGGAAGCATTTTTAATCACTAAAAACTGCAAATGTGTGTAAAACTCCAACCAAAGCTTTGGGATTCAAACCACTGCCTGCAACTAATCTAAAGGGGACAGTTTTACTCTAAAAAGCAAGAGAATTTACTGGAAAAGCATCCTTTGTGAAGTTATGAGTCAAAATAAAAAAAGTGTACAGCAGAGGGTGCTGGGAAGCATTTTTCAGCAATAAAAACTGCAAATGTGTGTAAAACTCCAACCAAAGGTTTGGGATTCAAACCAGTGACTGTAACCAGTATAAAGGGGAGAGTTTTACTCGAAGAAGCAAGCGAATTTACTGGGAAAGCATCCTTTTTGACGTTATGAGTTACAATAAAAAAAGTGGACAGCAGGCGCTGGGAAGCATTTTTAATCACTAAAAACTGCAAATGTGTGTAAAACTCCAACCAAAGCTTTGGAATTCAAACCACTGCCTGCAACTAATCTAAAGGGGACAGTTTTACTCTAAAAAGCAAGAGAATTTACTGGAAAAGCATCCTTTGTGAAGTTAAGAGTCAAAATAAAAAAAGTGTACAGCAGGCGCTGGGAACCATTTTTAAGCGATAAAAGCTGCAAATGTGTGTAAAAGTCCAACCAAAGCTTTGGTATTCAAAACCACTGCCTGTAACTAGTATAAAGGGGAGATTTTTATTCGAAAAAGCAAGATAATTTACTAGGAAAGCATCCTTTGTGAAGTTATGAGTTACAATAAAAAAAGTGTACAGCAGGCGCTGGGAAGCATTTTTAATCACTAAAAACTGCAAATGTGGGTAAAACTCCAACCAAAGCTTTGGGATTCAAACCACTGCCTGTAACTAGTATAAAGGGAAGAGTTTAACTCTGAAATGCAAGATAATTTACTTGGAAAGCATCCTTTGTGAAGTTATGAGTTACAATAAAAAAAGTGTACAGCAGGCGCTGGGAAGCATTTTTAATCACTAAAAACTGCAAATGTGGGTAAAACTCCAACCAAAGCTTTGTGATTCAAACCACTGCCTGTAACTAGTATAAAGGGAAGAGTTTTACTCTGAAATGCAAGAGAATTTACTTGGAAAGCATCCTTTGTGAAGTTATGAGTCAAAATAAAAAAAGTGTACAGCAGAGAGAGCTGGGAAGCATTTTTAAGCAATAAAAACTGCAAATGTGTGTAAAACTCCAACCAAAGCTTTGGGATTCAAACCACTGCCTGTAACAAGTATAAAGGGAAGAGTTTTACTCTGAAATGCAAGAGAATTTACTTGGAAAGCATCTTTTGTGAAGTTATGAGTTACAATAAAAAAAAGTGTACAGCAGGCGCTGGGAAGCATTTTTAATCACTAAAAACTGCAAATGTGTGTAAAACTCCAACCAAAGCTTTGGGATTCAAACCACTGCCTGCAACTAATCTAAAGGGGACAGTTTTACTCTAAAAAGCAAGAGAATTTACTGGAAAAGCATCCTTTGTGAAGTTATGAGTCAAAATAAAAAAAGTGTACAGCAGAGGGTGCTGGGAAGCATTTTTCAGCAATAAAAACTGCAAATGTGTGTAAAACTCCAACCAAAGGTTTGGGATTCAAACCAGTGACTGTAACCAGTATAAAGGGGAGAGTTTTACTCGAAGAAGCAAGCGAATTTACTGGGAAAGCATCCTTTTTGACGTTTTGAGTTACAATAAAAAAAGTGGACAGCAGGCGCTGGGAAGCATTTTTAATCACTAAAAACTGCAAATGTGTGTAAAACTCCAACCAAAGCTTTGGAATTCAAACCACTGCCTGCAACTAATCTAAAGGGGACAGTTTTACTCTAAAAAGCAAGAGAATTTACTGGAAAAGCATCCTTTGTGAAGTTAAGAGTCAAAATAAAAAAAGTGTACAGCAGGCGCTGGGAACCATTTTTAAGCGATAAAAGCTGCAAATGTGTGTAAAAGTCCAACCAAAGCTTTGGTATTCAAAACCACTGCCTGTAACTAGTATAAAGGGGAGATTTTTATTCGAAAAAGCAAGATAATTTACTAGGAAAGCATCCTTTGTGAAGTTATGAGTTACAATAAAAAAAGTGTACAGCAGGCGCTGGGAAGCATTTTTAATCACTAAAAACTGCAAATGTGGGTAAAACTCCAACCAAAGCTTTGGGATTCAAACCACTGCCTGTAACTAGTATAAAGGGAAGAGTTTAACTCTGAAATGCAAGATAATTTACTTGGAAAGCATCCTTTGTGAAGTTATGAGTTACAATAAAAAAAGTGTACAGCAGGACGCTGGGAAGCATTTTTAATCACTAAAAACTGCAAATGTGGGTAAAACTCCAACCAAAGCTTTGTGATTCAAACCACTGCCTGTAACTAGTATAAAGGGAAGAGTTTTACTCTGAAATGCAAGAGAATTTACTTGGAAAGCATCCTTTGTGAAGTTATGAGTCAAAATAAAAAAAGTGTACAGCAGAGAGAGCTGGGAAGCATTTTTAAGCAATAAAAACTGCAAATGTGTGTAAAACTCCAACCAAAGCTTTGGGATTCAAACCACTGCCTGTAACAAGTATAAAGGGAAGAGTTTTACTCTGAAATGCAAGAGAATTTACTTGGAAAGCATCTTTTGTGAAGTTATGAGTTACAATAAAAAAAAGTGTACAGCAGGCGCTGGGAAGCATTTTTAATCACTAAAAACTGCAAATGTGTGTAAAACTCCAACCAAAGCTTTGGGATTCAAACCACTGCCTGTAACAAGTATAAAGGGGAGAGTTTTACTCGAAAAAGCAAGAGAATTTACTGGGAAAGCATCCTTTGTGAAGTTATGAGTTACAATAAAAAAAAGTGTACAGCAGGCGCTGGGAAGCATTTTTAATCACTAAAAACTGCAAATGTGGGTAAAACTCCAACCAAAGCTTTGGGATTCAAACCACTGCCTGTAACTAGTATAAAGGGAAGAGTTTTACTCTGAAATGCAAGAGAATTTACTTGGAAAGCATCCTTTGTGAAGTTATGAGTCAAAATAAAAAAAGTGTACAGCAGAGAGAGCTGGGAAGCATTTTTAAGCAATAAAAACTGCAAATGTGTGTAAAACTCCAACCAAAGCTTTGGGATTCAAACCACTGCCTGTAACAAGTATAAAGGGAAGAGTTTTACTCTGAAATGCAAGAGAATTTACTTGGAAAGCATCCTTTGTGAAGTTATGAGTTACAATAAAAAAAAGTGTACAGCAGGCGCTGGGAAGCATTTTTAATCACTAAAAACTGCAAATGTGTGTAAAACTCCAACCAAAGCTTTGGGATTCAAACCACTGCCTGTAACTAAGTATAAAGGGGAGAGTTTTACTCGAAAAAGCAAGAGAATTTACTGGGAAAGCATCCTTTGTGAAGTTATGAGTTACAATAAAAAAAGTGGACAGCAGGCGCTGGGAAGCATTTTTAAGCGATAAAAGCTGCAAATGTGTGTAAAAGTCCAACCAAAGCTTTGGTATTCAAAACCACTGCCTGTAACTAGTATAAAGGGGAGAGTTATACTCTGAAAAAGCAAGAGAATTTACTGGGAAAGCATCCTTTGTGAAGTTATGAGTTACAATAAAAAAAAAGTGTACAGCAGAGGGAGATGGGAAGCATTTTTAATCACTAAAAACTGCAAATGTGTGTAAAACTCCAACCAAAGCTTTGTGATTCAAAAACACTGCCTTTAACTAGTATAAAGGGGAGAGTTTTACTCTGAAATACAAGAGAATTTACTTGGAAAGCATCCTTTGTGAAGTTATGAGTTACAATAAAAAAAGTGTACAGCAGGCGCTGGGAAGCATTTTCATGCAATAAAAACTGCAAATGTGTGTAAAACTCCAACCAAAGCTTTGGGATTCAAACCACTGCCTGCAACTAATCTAAAGGGGACAGTTTTACTCTAAAAAGCAAGAGAATTTACTGGGAAAGCATCCTTTGTGAAGTTATGAGTCAAAATAAAAAAAGTGTACAGCAGAGGGTGCTGGGAAGCATTTTTCAGCAATAAAAACTGCAAATGTGTGTAAAACCCCAACCAAAGCTTTGGGATTCAAACCACTGCCTGTAACAAGTATAAAGGGAAGAGTTTTACTCTGAAATGCAAGAGAATTTACTTGGAAAGCATCCTTTGTGAAGTTATGAGTTACAATAAAAAAAAGTGTACAGCAGGCGCTGGGAAGCATTTTCAAGTAATAAAAACTGCAAATGTGTGTAAAACTCCAACCAAAGCTTTGGGATTCAAACCACTGCCTGCAACTAATCTAAAGGGGACAGTTTTACTCTAAAAAGCAAGATAATTTACTGGGAAAGCATCCTTTGTGAAGTTATGAGTTACAATAAAAAAAGTGTACAGCAGGCGCTGGGAAGCAATTTTAATCACTAAAAACTGCAAATGTGGGTAAAACTCCAACCAAAGCTTTGGGATTCAAACCACTGCCTGTAACTAGTATAAAGGGAAGAGTTTTACTCTGAAATGCAAGAGAATTTACTTGGAAAGCATCCTTTGTGAAGTTATGAGTTACAATAAAAAAAAGTGTACAGCAGGCGCTGGGAAGCATTTTTAATCACTAAAAACTGCAAATCTGTGTAAAACTCCAACCAAAGCTTTGGGATTCAAACCACTGCCTGTAACAAGTATAAAGGGGAGAGTTTTACTCGAAAAAGCAAGAGAATTTACTGGGAAAGCATCCTTTGTGAAGTTATGAGTTACAATAAAAAAAGTGGACAGCAGGCGCTGGGAAGCATTTTTAAGCGATAAAAGCTGCAAATGTGTGTAAAAGTCCAACCAAAGCTTTGGTATTCAAAACCACTGCCTGTAACTTGTATAACGGGAGAGTTATACTTGAAAAAACAAGAGACTTTACTGGGAAAGCATCCTTTGTGAAGTTATGAGTTACAATAAAAAAAGTGTACAACAGGCGCTGGGAAGCATTTTTAATCACTAAAAACTGCAAATGTGGGTAAAACTCCAACCAAAGCTTTGGGATTCAAACCACTGCCTGTAACTAGTATAAAGGGAACAGTTTTACTCTGAAATGCAAGAGAATTTACTTGGAAAGAATCCTTTGTGAAGTTATGAGTCAAAATAAAAAAAGTGTACAGCAGAGAGAGCTGGGAAGCATTTTTAAGCAATAAAAACTGCAAATGTGTGTAAAACTCCAACCAAAGCTTTGGGATTCAAACCACTGCCTGTAACAAGTATAAAGGGAAGAGTTTTACTCTGAAATGCAAGAGAATTTACTTGGAAAGCATCCTTTGTGAAGTTATGAGTTACAATAAAAAAAAGTGTACAGCAGGCGCTGGGAAGCATTTTTAATCACTAAAAACTGCAAATGTGGGTAAAACTCCAACCAAAGCTTTGGGATTCAAACCACTGCCTGTAACTAGTATAAAGGGAAGAGTTTTACTCTGAAATGCAAGAGAATTTACTTGGAAAGCATCCTTTGTGAAGTTATGAGTCAAAATAAAAAAAGTGTACAGCAGAGAGAGCTGGGAAGCATTTTTAAGCAATAAAAACTGCAAATGTGTGTAAAACTCCAACCAAAGCTTTGGGATTCAAACCACTGCCTGTAACTAGTATAAAGGGAAGAGTTTTACTCTGAAATGCAAGAGAATTTACTTGGAAAGCATCCTTTGTGAAGTTATGAGTTACAATAAAAAAAAGTGTACAGCAGGCGCTGGGAAGCATTTTTAATCACTAAAAACTGCAAATGTGTGTAAAACTCCAACCAAAGCTTTGGGATTCAAACCACTGCCTGTAACAAGTATAAAGGGGAGAGTTTTACTCGAAAAAGCAAGAGAATTTACTGGGAAAGCATCCTTTGTGAAGTTATGAGTTACAATAAAAAAAGTGGACAGCAGGCGCTGGGAAGCATTTTTAAGCGATAAAAGCTGCAAATGTGTGTAAAAGTCCAACCAAAGCTTTGGTATTCAAAAACACTGCCTGTAACTCGTATAAAGGGGAGAGTTTTACTCTGAAATACAAGAGCATTTACTTGGAAAGCATCCTTTGTGAAGTTATGAGTTACAATAAAAAAAGTTTACAGCAGGCGCTGGGAAGCATTTTCATGCAATAAAAACTGCAAATGTGTGTAAAACTCCAACCAAAGCTTTGGGATTCAAACCACTGCCTGCAACTAATCTAAAGGGGACAGTTTTACTCTAAAAAGCAAGAGAATTTACTGGGAAAGCATCCTTTGTGAAGTTATGAGTCAAAATAAAAAAAGTGTACAGCAGAGGGTGCTGGGAAGCATTTTTCAGCAATAAAAACTGCAAATGTGTGTAAAACTCCAACCAAAGCTTTGGTATTCAAAACCACTGCCTGTAACTAGTATAAAGTGGAGAGTTTTACTCTAAAAAGCAAGAGAATTTACGGGGAAAGCATCATTGGTGAAGTTATGAGTAACAAAAAAAAATGTGTACAGCAGAGGGAGCTGTGAAGCATTTTTAAGCAATAAAAACTGCAAATGTGTGTACAACCCCAACCAAAGCTTTGGGATTCAAACCACTGCCTGTAACAAGTATAAAGGGAAGAGTTTTACTCTGAAATGCAAGAGAATTTACTTGGAAAGCATCCTTTGTGAAGTTATGAGTTACAATAAAAAAAAGTGTACAGCAGGCGCTGGGAAGCATTTTCAAGTAAAAATAACTGCAAATGTGTGTAAAACTCCAACCAAAGCTTTGGGATTCAAACCACTGCCTGCAACTAATCTAAAGGGGACAGTTTTACTCTAAAAAGCAAGAGAATTTACTGGGAAAGCATCCTTTGTGAAGTTATGAGTTACAATAAAAAAAAGTGTACAGCAGAGGGAGCTGGGAAGCATTTTTAAGCAATAAAAACTGCAAATGTGTTTAAAACTCCAACCAAAGCTTTGGGATTCAAACCACTGCCTGCAACTAATCTAAAGGGGACAGTTTTACTCTAAAAAGCAAGAGAATTTACTGGGAAAGCATCCTTTGTGAAGTTATGAGTCAAAAAAAAAGAGTGTACAGCAGAGGGAGCTGGGAAGCATTTTTAAGCAATAAAAACTGCAAATGTGTGTAAAACTCCAACCAAAGCTTTGGGATTCAAACCACTGCCTGTAACTAGTATAAAGGGGAGAGTTTTACTCGAAAAAGCAAGAGAATTTACTGGGAAACCATCCTTTGTGACGTTATGAGTGACAATAAAAAAAAGTGTACAGCAGAGGGAGCTGGGAAGCATTTTTAACCAATAAAAACTGCAAATGTGTGTAAAACTCCAACCAAAGCTTTGGGATTCAAACCACTCCCTGTAACAAGTATAAAGGGGAGAGTTTAATCTGAAAAGCAAGAGAATTTACTGGGAAAGCATCCTTTGTGAAGTTTTGAGTTACTACAATAAAAAAAGTGGACAGCAGGCGCTGGGAAGCATTTTTAAGCGATAAAAGCTGCAAATGTGTGTAAAAGTCCAACCAAAGCTTTGGTATTCAAAACCACTGCCTGTAACTTGTATAACGGGAGAGTTACACTTGAAAAAACAAGAGACTTTACTGGGAAAGCATCCTTTGTGAAGTTATGAGTTACAATAAAAAAAAGTGGACAGCAGAGGGAGATGGGAAGCATTTTTAATCACTAAAAACTGCAAATGTGTGTAAAACTCCAACCAAAGCTTTGGGATTCAAACCACTGCCTGCAACTAATCTAAAGGGGACAGTTTTACTCTAAAAAGCAAGAGAATTTACTGGAAAAGCATCCTTTGTGAAGTTATGAGTCAAAATAAAAAAAGTGTACAGCAGAGGGTGCTGGGAAGTATTTCAGCAATAAAAACTGCAAATGTGTGTAAAACTCCAACCAAAGGTTTGGGATTCAAACCAGTGACTGTAACCAGTATAAAGGGGAGAGTTTTACTCGAAGAAGCAAGCGAATTTACTGGGAAAGCATCCTTTTTGACGTTATGAGTTACAATAAAAAAAGTGGACAGCAGGCGCTGGGAAGCATTTTTAATCACTAAAAACTGCAAATGTGTGTAAAACTCCAACCAAAGCTTTGGAATTCAAACCACTGCCTGCAACTAATCTAAAGGGGACAGTTTTACTCTAAAAAGCAAGAGAATTTACTGGAAAAGCATCCTTTGTGAAGTTAAGAGTCAAAATAAAAAAAGTGTACAGCAGAGGGTGCTGGGAAGCATTTTTCAGCAATAAAAACTGCAAATGTGGGTAAAACTCCAACCAAAGCTTTGGGATTCAAACCACTGCCTGTAACAAGTATAAAGGGAAGAGTTTTACTCTGAAATGCAAGAGAATTTACTTGGAAAGCATCCTTTGTGAAGTTATGAGTTACAATAAAAAAAGTGTACAGCAGGCACTGGGAAGCATTTTTAATCACTAAAAACTGCAAATGTGGGTAAAACTCCAACCAAAGCTTTGGGATTCAAACCACTGCCTGTAACTAGTATAAAGGGAAGAGTTTTACTCTGAAATGCAAGAGAATTTACTTGGAAAGCATCCTTTGTGAAGTTATGAGTCAAAATAAAAAAAGTGTACAGCAGAGAGAGCTGGGAAGCATTTTTAAGCAATAAAAACTGCAAATGTGTGTAAAACTCCAACCAAAGCTTTGGGATTCAAACAACTGTCTGTAACTAGTATAAAGTGGAGAGTTTTACTCTAAAAAGCAAGAGAATTTACGGGGAAAGCATCATTAGTGAAGTTATGAGTTACAAAAAAAAATGTGTACAGCAGAGGGAGCTGTGAAGCATTTTTAAGCAATAAAAACTGCAAATGTGTGTAAAACTCCAACCAAAGCTTTGGGATTCAAACCACTGCCTGTAACAAGTATAAAGGGAAGAGTTTTACTCTGAAATGCAAGAGAATTTACTTGGAAAGCATCCTTTGTGAAGTTATGAGTTACAATAAAAAAAAGTGTACAGCAGGCGCTGGGAAGCATTTTCAAGTAATAAAAACTGCAAATGTGTGTACAACTCCAACCAAAGCTTTGGGATTCAAACCACTGCCTGCAACTAATCTAAAGGGGACAGTTTTACTCTAAAAAGCAAGAGAATTTACTGGGAAAGCATCCTTTGTGAAGTTATGAGTCAAAATAAAAAAAGTGTACAGCAGGCGCTGGGAACAATTTTTAAGCGATAAAATTTGCAAATGTGTGTCAAAGTCCAACCAAAGCTTTGGTATTCAAAACCAATCCCTGTAAATTGTATAACGGGAAGAGTTATAATTGAAAAAACAAGAGACTTTACTGGGAAAGCATCCTTTGTGAAGTTATGAGTTACAATAAAAAAAAGTGGATAGCAGACGGAGCTGGGAAGCATTTTTAAGCAATAAAAACTGCAAATGTGTGTAAAACTCCAACCAAAGCTTTGGGATTCAAACCACTGCCTGTAACAAGTATAAAGGGAATAGTTTTACTCTGAAATGCAAGAGAATTTACTTGGAAAGCATCCTTTGTGAAGTTATGAGTTACAATAAAAAAAGTGTACAGCAGGCGCTGGGAAGCATTTTTAAGCAATAAAAACTGCAAATGTGTGTAAAACTCCAACCAAAGCTTTGGGATTCAAACCACTGCCTGCAACTTGTGTAAAGGGGAGAGTTGTACTCTAAAAAGCCAGAGAATTTACTGGGAAAGCATCCTTACTGACGTTATGAGTTACAATAAAAAAAAGTGTACAGCAGAGGGAGCTGGGAAGCATTTTTAAGCAATAAAAACTGCAAATGTGTGTAAAACTCCAACCAAAGTTTGGGATTCAAACCACTGCCTGTAACTAGTATAAAGGGGAGAGTTTTACTCGAAAAAGCAAGAGAATTTACTGGGAAAGCACCCTTAGTGAAGTTATGAGTTACAATAAAAAAAAGTGTACAGCAGACTGAGCTGGGAAGCATTTTTCAGCAATAAAAACTGCAAATGTGTGTAAAACTCCAACCGAAGCTTTGGGATTGAAACCACTGCCTGTAACAAGTATAAAGGGGAGAGTTTTACTCTGAAATGCAAGAGAATTTACTTGGAAAGCATCCTTTGTGAAGTTATGAGTTACAATAAAAAAAGTGTACAGCAGGCGCTGGGAAGCATTTTCAAGCCATAAAAACTGCAAATGTGTGTATAACTCCAACCAAAGCTTTGGGATTCAAACCACTGCCTGCAACTAATCTAAAGGGGACAGTTTTACTCGAAAAAGCAAGATAATTTACTGGGAAAGCATCCTTTGTGAAGTTATGAGTCAAAATGAAAAAAGTGTACAGCAGAGGGACCTGGGAAGCATTTTTAAGCAATAAAAACTGCAAATGTGTGTAAAACTCCAACCAAAGCTTTGGGATTCAAACCACTGCCTGTAACTAGTATAAAGGGGAGAGTTTTACTCGAAAAAGCAAGATAATTTACTGGGAAAGCATCCTTTGTGAAGTTATGAGTCAAAATCAAAAAAGTGTACAGCAGAGGGACCTGGGAAGCATTTTTAAGCAATAAAAACTGCAAATGTGTGTAAAACTCCAACCAAAGCTTTGGGATTCAAACCACTGCCTGTAACTAGTATAAAGGGGAGAGTTTTACTCGAAAAAGCAAGATAATTTACTGGAAAAGCATCCTTTGTGAAGTTATGAGTCAAAATAAAAAAAGTGTACAGCAGGCGCTGGGAACCATTTTTAAGCGATAAAAGCTGCAAATGTGTGTAAAATTCCAACCAAAGCTTTGGTATTCAAAACCACTGCCTGTAACTTGTATAACGGGAGAGTTATACTTGAAAAAACAAGAGACTTTACTGGGAAAGCATCCTTTGTGAAGTTATGAGTTACAATAAAAAAAAGTGGACAGCAGAGGGAGATGGGAAGCATTTTTAATCACTAAAAACTGCAAATGTGTGTAAAACTCCAACCAAAGCTTTGGGATTCAAACCACTGCCTGTAATTAGTATAAAGGGGAGAGTTTTACTCTGAAATGCAAGATAATTTAATTGGAAAGCATCCTCTGTGAAGTTATGAGTTACAATAAAAAAAGTGTACAGCAGGCGCTGGGAAGCATTTTTAAGCAATAAAAACTGCAAACGTGTGGAAAACTCCAACCAAAGCTTTGGGATTCAAACCACTGCCTGCAACTAGTATAAAGGGGAGAGTTCTACTCTAAAAAGCAAGAGAATTTACGGGGAAAGCATCATGAGTGAAGTTATGAGTTACAAAAAAAAAATGTGTACAGCAGAGGGAGCTGTGAAGCATTTTTAAGCAATAAAAACTGCAAATGTGTGTAAAACTCCAACCAAAGCTTTTGGATTCAAACCACTGCCTGTAACAAGTATAAAGGGAAGAGTTTTACTCTGAAATGCAAGAGAATTTACTTGGAAAGCATCCTTTGTGAAGTTATGAGTTACAATAAAAAAAAGTGTACAGCAGGCGCTGGGAAGCATTTTCAAGCAATAAAAACTGCAAATGTGTGTAAAACTCCAACCAAAGCTTTGGGATTCAAACCACTGCCTGCAACTAATGTAAAGGGGACAGTTTTACTCTAAAAAGCAAGAGAATTTAATGGAAAAGCATCATTTGTGAAGTTATGAGTCAAAATAAAAAAAGTGTACAGCAAGCGCTGGGAACAATTTTTAAGCGATAAAATCTGCAAATGTGTGTCAAAGTCCAACCAAAGCTTTGGTATTCAAACCACTGCCTGTAACTTGTATAACGGGAGAGTTATACTTGAAAAAACAAGAGACTTTACTGGGAAAGCATCCTTTGTGAAGTTATGAGTTACAATAAAAAAAAGTGGACAGCAGACGGAGCTGGGAAGCATTTTTAAGCAATAAAAACTGCAAATGTGTGTAAAACTCCAACCAAAGCTTTGGGATTCAAACCACTGCCTGTAACAAGTATAAAGGGAAGAGTTTTACTCTGAAATGCAAGAGAATTTACTTGGAAAGCATCCTTTGTGAAGTTATGAGTTCCAAATAAAAAAAGTGTACAGCAGAGGCGCTGGGAAGCATTTTTAAGCAATAAAAACTGCAAATGTGTGTAAAACTCCAACCAAAGCTTTGGGATTCAAACAACTGCCTGCAACTAGTATAAAGGGGAGAGTTCAACTCTGAAATGCAAGAGAATTGACTTGGAAAGCATCCTTTGTGAAGTTATTAGTCAAAATAAAAAAAGTGTACAGCAGAGGGAGCTGGGAAGCATTTTTAAGCAATAAAAACTGCAAATGTGTGTAAAACGCCAGCCAAAGCTTTGGTATTCAAAACCACTGCCTGTAACTTGTATGACGGAAGAGTTATACTTGAAAAAACAAGAGACTTTACTGGGAAAGCATCCTTTGTGAAGTTATGAGTTTCAATAAAAAAAAGTGGACAGCAGAGGGAGATGGGAAGCATTTTTAATCACTAAAAACTGCAAATGTGTGTAAAACTCCAACCAAAGCTTTGGGATTCAAACCACTGCCTGTAACAAGTATAAAGGGGAGAGTTTTACTCTGAAATGTAAGAGAATTTACATGGAAAAGCATCCTTTGTGAAGTTATGAGTCAAAATAAAAAAAGTGTACAGCAGGCGCTGGGAACCATTTTTAAGCGATAAAAGCTGCAAATGTGTGTAAAACTCCAACCAAAGCTTTGGGATTCAAACCACTGCCTGCAACTAATCTAAAGGGGACAGTTTTACTCTAAAAAGCAAGAGAATTTACTGGGAAAGCATCCTTTGTGAAGTTATGAGTTTCATTAAAAAAAGTGTACAGCAGGCGCTGGGAAGCATTTTTAATCACTAAAAACTGCAAATGTGTGTAAAACTCCAACCAAAGCTTTGGAATTCAAACCACTGCCTGCAACTAATCTAAAGGGGACAGTATTACTCTAAAAAGCAAGAGAATTTACTGGAAAAGCATCCTTTGTGAAGTTAAGAGTCAAAATAAAAAAAGTGTACAGCAGGCGCTGGGAACCATTTTTAAGCGATAAAAGCTGCAAATGTGTGTAAAAGTCCAACCAAAGCTTTGGTATTCAAAACCACTGCCTGTAACTTGAATAACGGGGAGAGTTATACTTGAAAAAACAAGAGATTTTACTGAGAAAGCATCCTTTGTGAAGTTATGAGTTACAATAAAAAAAGTGTACAGCAGGCGCTGGGAAGCATTTTCAAGCAATAAAAACTGCAAATGTGTGTAAAACTCCAACCAAAGCTTTGGGATTCAAACCACTGCCTGCAACTAGTATAAAGGGGAGAGTTTCAACTCTGAAAATGCAAGAGAATTTACTTGGAAAGCATCCTTTGTGAAGTTATGAGTCAAAATAAAAAAAAGTGTACAGCAGAGGGAGCTGGGAAGCATTTTTAAGCAATAAAAACTGCAAATGTGTGTAAAACTCCAACCAAAGCTTTGGGATTCAAACCACTGCCTGTAACTAGTATAAAGGGGAGAGTTTTACTCTGAAAATGCAAGAGAATTTACTTGGAAAGCATCCTTTGTGAAGTTATGAGTTACAATAAAAAAAGTGTACAGCAGGCGCTGGGAAGCATTTTTAAGCAATAAAAACTGCAAATGTGTGTAAAACTCCAACCAAAGCTTTGGGATTCAAACCACTGCCTGTAACTAAGTATAAAGGGGAGAGTTTTACTCTGAAAAAGCAAGAGAATTTACTGGAAAGCATCCTTTGTGAAGTTATGAGTCAAAATAAAAAAAGTGTACAGCAGGCGCTGGGAAGCATTTTTAAGCAATAAAAAGCTGCAAATGTGTGTAAAACTCCAACCAAAGCTTTGGTATTCAAAACCACTGCCTGTAACTAGTATAAAGGGGAGAGTTATACTCTGAAAAAGCAAGAGAATTTACTGGGAAAGCATCCTTTGTGAAGTTATGAGTTACAATAAAAAAAGTGTACAGCAGGCGCTGGGAAGCATTTTTAAGCAATAAAAACTGCAAATGTGTGTAAAACTCCAACCAAAGCTTTGGGATTCAAACCACTGCCTGTAACTAGTATAAAGGGGAGAGTTTCACTCTGAAATGCAAGAGAATTTACTTGGAAAGCATCCTTTGTGAAGTTATGAGTCAAAATAAAAAAAGTGTACAGCAGGAGCTGGGAAGCATTTTTAAGCAATAAAAACTGCAAATGTGTGTAAAACTCCAACCAAAGCTTTGGGATTCAAACCACTGCCTGCAACTAAGTATAAAGGGGAGAGTTTTACTCTAAAAAGCAAGAGAATTTACTGGAAAGCATCCTTTGTGAAGTTATGAGTCAAAATAAAAAAAGTGTACAGCAGAGGCGCTGGGAAGCATTTTTAAGCAATAAAAAGCTGCAAATGTGTGTAAAACGTCCAACCAAAGCTTTGGTATTCAAACCACTGCCTGTAACTAGTATAAAGGGGAGAGTTTTACTCTGAAAAAGCAAGAGAATTTACTGGAAAGCATCCTTTGTGAAGTTATGAGTTACAATAAAAAAAGTGTACAGCAGGCGCTGGGAAGCATTTTTAAGCAATAAAAACTGCAAATGTGTGTAAAACTCCAACCAAAGCTTTGGGATTCAAACCACTGCCTGTAACTAGTATAAAGGGGAGAGTTTACTCTGAAAATGCAAGAGAATTTACTGGGAAAGCATCCTTTGTGAAGTTATGAGTCAAATAAAAAAAGTGTACAGCAGAGGGAGCTGGGAAGCATTTTTAAGCAATAAAAACTGCAAATGTGTGTAAAACTCCAACCAAAGCTTTGGGATTCAAACCACTGCCTGTAACTAAGTATAAAGGGGAGAGTTTTACTCTGAAAATGCAAGAGAATTTACTGGGAAAGCATCCTTTGTGAAGTTATGAGTTACAATAAAAAAAAGTGTACAGCAGGCGCTGGGAAGCATTTTTAAGCAATAAAAACTGCAAATGTGTGTAAAACTCCAACCAAAGCTTTGGGATTCAAACCACTGCCTGCAACTAAGTCTAAAGGGGACAGTTTTACTCTAAAAAGCAAGAGAATTTACTGGAAAGCATCCTTTGTGAAGTTATGAGTTACAAATAAAAAAAGTGTACAGCAGGCGCTGGGAAGCATTTTTAAGCAATAAAAACTGCAAATGTGTGTAAAACTCCAACCAAAGCTTTGGGATTCAAACCACTGCCTGTAACTAGTATAAAGGGGAGAGTTTTACTCTAAAAAGCAAGAGAATTTACTGGAAAGCATCCTTTGTGAAGTTATGAGTCAAAATAAAAAAAGTGTACAGCAGGCGCTGGGAAGCATTTTTAAGCAATAAAAGCTGCAAATGTGTGTAAAACTCCAACCAAAGCTTTGGTATTCAAAACCACTGCCTGTAACTAGTATAAAGGGGAGAGTTTTACTCTGAAAAAGCAAGAGAATTTACTGGGAAAGCATCCTTTGTGAAGTTATGAGTTACAATAAAAAAAAGTGTACAGCAGAGGGAGCTGGGAAGCATTTTTAATCACTAAAAACTGCAAATGTGTGTAAAACTCCAACCAAAGCTTTGGGATTCAAACCACTGCCTGTAACTAGTATAAAGGGGAGAGTTTTACTCTGAAAATGCAAGAGAATTTACTGGGAAAGCATCCTTTGTGAAGTTATGAGTTACAATAAAAAAAGTGTACAGCAGGCGCTGGGAAGCATTTTTAAGCAATAAAAACTGCAAATGTGTGTAAAACTCCAACCAAAGCTTTGGGATTCAAACCACTGCCTGTAACTAGTATAAAGGGGAGAGTTTTACTCTGAAATGCAAGAGAATTTACTGGGAAAGCATCCTTTGTGAAGTTATGAGTCAAAATAAAAAAAGTGTACAGCAGAGGGAGCTGGGAAGCATTTTTAAGCAATAAAAACTGCAAATGTGTGTAAAACTCCAACCAAAGCTTTGGGATTCAAACCACTCCCTGTAACAAGTATAAAGGAAAGAGTTTTACTCTGAAAAGCAAGAGAATTTACTGGGAAAGCATCCTTTGTGACGTTATGAGTTACAATAAAAAAAGTGGACAGCAGGCGCTGGGAAGCATTTTTAAGCGATAAAAACTGCAAATGTGTGTAAAACTCCAACCAAAGCTTTGGGATTCAAACCACTGCCTGTAACTAAGTATAAAGGGGAGAGTTTTACTCTGAAAAGCAAGAGAATTTACTGGGAAAGCATCCTTTGTGAAGTTATGAGTTACAATAAAAAAAAGTGTACAGCAGGCGCTGGGAAGCATTTTTAAGTCAATAAAAACTGCAAATGTGTGTAAAACTCCAACCAAAGCTTTGGGATTCAAACCACTGCCTGCAACTAATCTAAAGGGGACAGTTTTACTCTAAAAAGCAAGAGAATTTACTGGGAAAGCATCCTTTGTGAAGTTATGAGTACAAATAAAAAAAGTGTACAGCAGAGGGAGCTGGGAAGCATTTTTAAGCAATAAAAACTGCAAATGTGTGTAAAACTCCAACCAAAGCTTTGGGATTCAAACCACTGCCTGTAACTAGTATAAAGGGGAGAGTTTTACTCTGAAAAGCAAGAGAATTTACTGGGAAAGCATCCTTTGTGAAGTTATGAGTTACAATAAAAAAAAGTGTACAGCAGAGGAGCTGGGAAGCATTTTTAAGCAATAAAAACTGCAAATGTGTGTAAAACTCCAACCAAAGCTTTGGGATTCAAACCACTGCCTGTAACTAGTATAAAGGGGAGAGTTTTACTCTGAAATGCAAGAGAATTTACTGGGAAAGCATCCTTTGTGAAGTTATGAGTTACAATAAAAAAAGTGTACAGCAGAGAGAGCTGGGAAGCATTTTTAAGCAATAAAAACTGCAAATGTGTGTAAAACTCCAACCAAAGCTTTGGGATTCAAACCACTGCCTGTAACTAAGTATAAAGGGAAGAGTTTTACTCTAAAATGCAAGAGAATTTACTGGAAAGCATCCTTTGTGAAGTTATGAGTCACAATAAAAAAAGTGTACAGCAGGCGCTGGGAAGCATTTTAAGCAATAAAAGCTGCAAATGTGTGTAAAACTCCAACCAAAGCTTTGGGATTCAAACCACTGCCTGTAACTAGTATAAAGGGGAGAGTTTTACTCTAAAATGCAAGAGAATTTACTTGGAAAGCATCCTTTGTGAAGTTATGAGTCACAATAAAAAAAGTGTACAGCAGAGGGAGCTGGGAAGCATTTTTAAGCAATAAAAACTGCAAATGTGTGTAAAACTCCAACCAAAGCTTTGGGATTCAAACCACTGCCTGTAACTAGTATAAAGGGGAGAGTTTTACTCTGAAAATGCAAGAGAATTTACTGGGAAAGCATCCTTTGTGAAGTTATGAGTTAAAATAAAAAAAGTGTACAGCAGAGGGAGCTGGGAAGCATTTTTAAGCAATAAAAACTGCAAATGTGTGTAAAACTCCAACCAAAGCTTTGGGATTCAAACCACTGCCTGTAACTAGTATAAAGGGGAGAGTTTTACTCTAAAAAGCAAGAGAATTTACTGGAAAGCATCCTTTGTGAAGTTATGAGTTACAATAAAAAAAGTGTACAGCAGGCGCTGGGAAGCATTTTTCAAGCAATAAAAACTGCAAATGTGTGTAAAACTCCAACCAAAGCTTTGGGATTCAAACCACTGCCTGTAACTAGTATAAAGGGGAGAGTTTTACTCTGAAAAAGCAAGCAGAATTTACAGGGAAAGCATCCTTTTTGAAGTTATGAGTCAAAATATAAAAAGTGTACAGCAGGCGCTGGGAAACATTTTTAAGCGATAAAAGCTGCAAATGTGTGTAAAAGTCCAACCAAAGCTTTGGTATTCAAAACCACTGCCTGTAACTTGTATAACGGGAGAGTTATACTTGAAAAAACAAGAGACTTTACTGGGAAAGCATCCTTTGTGAAGTTATGAGTTACAATAAAAAAAAGTGGACAGCAGAGGGAGATGGGAAGCATTTTTAATCACTAAAAACTGCAAATGTGTGTAAAACTCCAACCAAAGCTTTGGGATTCAAACCACTGCCTGTAACTAGTATAAAGGGGAGAGTTTTACTCTGAAATGCAAGAGAATTTACTTGGAAAGCATCCTTTGTGAAGTTATGAGTTACAATAAAAAAAGTGTACAGCAGGCGGTGGGAAGCATTTTTAAGCACTAAAAACTGCAAATGTGTGTAAAACTCCAACCAAAGCTTTGGGATTCAAACCACTGCCTGTAACTAGTATAAAGGGGAGAGTTTTACTCTGAAAATGCAAGAGAATTTACTGGGAAAGCATCCTTTGTGAAGTTATGAGTCAAAATAAAAAAAGTGTACAGCAGATGGTGCTGGGAAGCATTTTTCAGCAATAAAAACTGCAAATGTGTGTAAAACTCCAACCAAAGCTTTGGGATTCAAACCAGTGACTGTAACTAGTATAAAGGGGAGAGTTTTACTCGAAGAAGCAAGCGAATTTACTGGGAAAGCATCCTTTGTGACGTTATGAGTTACAATAAAAAAGTGTACAGCAGGCGCTGGGAAGCATTTTTAATCACTAAAAACTGCAAATGTGTGTAAAACTCCAACCAAAGCTTTGGAATTCAAACCACTGCCTGTAACTAAGTATAAAGGGGAGAGTTTTACTCTGAAAATGCAAGAGAATTTACTTGGATAGCATCCTTTGTGAAGTTATGAGTTACAATAAAAAAAAGTGTACAGCAGGCGCTGGGAAGCATTTTCAAGTAATAAAAACTGCAAATGTGTGTAAAACTCCAACCAAAGCTTTGGGATTCAAACCACTGCCTGCAACTAATCTAAAGGGGACAGTTTTACTCTAAAAAGCAAGAGAATTTACTGGGAAAGCATCCTTTGTGAAGTTATGAGTCAAAATAAAAAAAGTGTACAGCAGAGGGAGCTGGGAAGCATTTTTAAGCAATAAAAACTGCAAATGTGTGGAGAACGCCAACCAAATCTTTGGGATTCAAACCACTGCCTGTAACTTGTATAAAGGGGAGAGTTTTACTCTTAAAAGCAAGAGAATTTACTGGGAAAGCATCCTTTGTGAACTTATGAGTTACAATAAAAAAAGTGTACAGCAGAGGGAGCTGTATATCATTTTTAAGCAATAAAAACTGCAAATGTGTGGAAAACTCCAACCAAAGCTTTGGGATTCAAACCACTGCCTCTAACTAGTATAAAGGGGAGAGTTTTACTCTGAAAATGCAAGAGACTTTACTGGGAAAGCATCCTTTGTGAAGTTATGAGTTACAAATAAAAAAAGTGTACAGCAGAGGAGCTGGGAAGCATTTTTAAGCAATAAAAACTGCAAATGTGTGTAAAACTCCAACCAAAGCTTTGGGATTCAAACCACTGCCTGTAACTAGTATAAAGGGGAGAGTTTTACTCTAAAATGCAAGAGAATTTACTTGGAAAGCATCCTTTGTGAAGTTATGAGTCACAATAAAAAAAGTGTACAGCAGGGAGCTGGGAAGCATTTTTAAGCAATAAAAACTGCAAATGTGTGTAAAACTCCAACCAAAGCTTTGGGATTCAAACCACTGCCTGTAACTAGTATAAAGGGGAGAGTTTTCCTCTAAAATGCAAGAGAATTTACTTGGAAAGCATCCTTTGTGAAGTTATGAGTCACAATAAAAAAAGTGTACAGCAGAGGGAGCTTGGAAGCATTTTTAAGCAATAAAAACTGCAAATGTGTGTAAAACTCCAACCAAATCTTTGGGATTCAAACCACTGCCTGTAACTGGAATAAAGGGGAGAGTTTTACTCTGAAATGCAAGAGATTTTACTTGGAAAGCATCCTATGTGAAGTTTAGAGTGAAAATAAAAACAGTGCACAGCATAGGGAGCTGGGAAGAATTTTTAATCACTAAAAACTGCAAATGTGTGTAAAACTCCAACCAAAGCTTTGGGATTCAAACCACTGCCTGTAACTAGTATAAAGGGGAGAGTTTTACTCTGAAATGCAAGAGAATTTACTGGGAAAGCATCCTTTGTGAAGTTATGAGTCAAAATAAAAAAAGTGTACAGCAGATGGTGCTGGGAAGCATTTTTCAGCAATAAAAACGGCAAATGTGTGTAAAACTCCAACCAAAGCTTTGGGATTCAAACCAGTGACTGTAACCAGTATAAAGGGGAGAGTTTTACTCGAAGAAGCAAGAGACTTTACTGGAAAGCATCCTTTGTGAAGTTATGAGTTACAAATAAAAAAAGTGTACAGCAGGCGCTGGGAAGCATTTTTAAGCGACTAAAAAGCTGCAAATGTGTGTAAAACTCCAACCAAAGCTTTGGAATTCAAACCACTGCCTGTAACTAGTATAAAGGGGAGAGTTTTACTCTAAAAAGCAAGAGAATTTACTGGAAAGCATCCTTTGTGAAGTTATGAGTCAAAATAAAAAAAGTGTACAGCAGGCGCTGGGAAGCATTTTTAAGCGATAAAAGCTGCAAATGTGTGTAAAAGTCCAACCAAAGCTTTGGTATTCAAACCACTGCCTGTAACTAGTATAAAGGGGAGAGTTTATACTCTAAAAAAGCAAGAGACTTTACTTGGAAAGCATCCTTTGTGAAGTTATGAGTTAAAATAAAAAAAGTGTACAGCAGAGGAGCTGGGAAGCATTTTTAAGCAATAAAAACTGCAAATGTGTGTAAAACTCCAACCAAAGCTTTGGGATTCAAACCACTGCATGAAACTCGTATAAATGGGAGAGTTTTCCTCTAAAATGCAAGAGAATTTACTTGGAAAGCATCCTTTGTGAAGTTATGAGTCACAATAAAAAAAGTGTACAGCAGAGGGAGCTTGGAAGCATTTTTAAGCAATAAAAACTGCAAATGTGTGTAAAACTCCAACCAAAGCTTTGGGATTCAAACCACTGCCTGTAACTAGTAATAAAGGGGAGAGTTTTACTCTGAAATGCAAGAGAATTTACTTGGAAAGCATCCTTATGTGAAGTTATGAGTGAAAATAAAAACAGTGTACAGCATAGGGAGCTGGGAAGCATTTTTAAGCAATAAAAACATGCAAATGTGTGTAAAACTCCAACCAAAGCTTTGGGATTCAAACCACTGCCTCTAATGAGTATGAAGGGGAGAGTTTTACTATGAAATGCAAGAGACTTTACTGGGAAAGCATCCTTTGTGAAGTTATGAGTTACAATAAAAAAAGTGTACAGCAGGCGCTGGGAAGCATTTTTAAGCAATAAAAACATGCAAATGTGTGTAAAACTCCAACCAAAGCTTTGGGATTCAAACCACTGCCTGTAACTAGTATAAAGGGGAGAGTTTTACTCTAAAATGCAAGAGAATTTACTTGGAAAGCATCCTTTGTGAAGTTATGAGTCACAATAAAAAAAGTGTACAGCAGGCGCTGGGAAGCATTTTAAGCAATAAAAGCTGCAAATGTGTGTAAAACTCCAACCAAAGCTTTGGGATTCAAACCACTGCCTGTAACTAGTACAAAGGGGAGAGTTTTCCTCTAAAATGCAAGAGAATTTACTTGGAAAGCATCCTTTGTGAAGTTATGAGTGACAATTAAAAAAAGTGTACAGCAGAGGGAGCTTGGAAGCATTTTTAAGCAATAAAAACTGCAAATGTGTGTAAAACTCCAACCAAAGCTTTGGGATTCAAACCACTGCCTGTAACTAGTATAAAGGGGAGAGTTTTACTCTAAAAGCAAGAGAATTTACTTGGAAAGCATCCTTTGTGAAGTTATGAGTTACAATAAAAAAAAGTGTACAGCAGGCGCTGGGAAGCATTTTTAAGCAATAAAAACTGCAAATGTGTGTAAAACTCCAACCAAAGCTTTGGGATTCAAACCACTGCCTGTAACTAGTATAAAGGGGAGAGTTTTACTCTAAAAAGCAAGAGACTTTACTTGGAAAGCATCCTTTGTGAAGTTATGAGTGAAAATAAATAAAGTGTACAGCAGGCGCTGGGAAGCATTTTTAAGCGATAAAAACAGCAAATGTGTGTAAAACTCCAACCAAAGCTTTGGGATTCAAACCACTGCCTGTAACTAGTATAAAGGGGAGAGTTTTACTCTGAAATGCAAGAGAATTTACTTGGAAAGCATCCTTTGTGAAGTTATGAGTCAAAATAAAAAATGTGTACAGCAGGCGCTGGGAAGCATTTTTAAGCAATAAAAACATGCAAATGTGTGTAAAACTCCAAACAAAGCTTTAGGATTCAAACCACTGCCTCTGACGAGTATAAAGGGGAGAGTTTTTCTCTGAAATGCAAGAGAATTTACTTGGAAAGCATCCTTTCTGAAGTTATGAGTTACAATAAAAAAAGTGTACAGCAGAGGAAGCTGGAAGAATTTTTAAGCGATAAAAACTGCAAATGTGTGTAAAACTCCAACCAAAGCTTTGGGATTCAAACCACTGCCTGCAACTAGTATAAAGGGGAGAGTTTTACTCTAAAATGCAAGATAATTTACTTGGAAAGCATCCGTTGTGAAGTTATGAGTTACAATAAAAAAGTGTACAGCAGAGGAAGCTGGGAAGCATTTTTAAGCGAATAAAAGCTGCAAATGTGTGTAAAACTTCAACCAAAGCTTTGGGATTCAAACCACTGCCTGTAACTAGTATAAAGGGGAGAGTTTTACTCTGAAAATGCAAGAGAATTTACTTGGAAAGCATCCTTTGTGAAGTTATGAGTCAAAATAAAAAAAAGTGTACAGCAGAGAGAGCTGGGAAGCATTTTTAAGCAATAAAAACTGCAAATGTGTGTAAAACTCCAACCAAAGCTTTGGGATTCAAACAACTGTCTGTAACTAGTATAAAGTGGAGAGTTTTACTCGAAAAAGCAAGAGAATTTACTGGGAAAGCATCCTTAGTGACGTTATGAGTTACAATAAAACAAAGTGTACAGCAGAGGGAGCTGGGAAGCATTTTTAAGCAATAAAAACTGCAAATGTGTGTAAAACTTCAACCAAAGCTTTGGGATTCAAACCACTGCCTGTAACTAGTATAAAGGGGAGAGTTTTACTCGAAAAAGCAAGAGAATTTACTGGGAAAGCATCCTTTGTGAAGTTATGAGTTACAATAAAAACAAGTGTACAGCAGAGGGAGCTGGGAAGCATTTTTAACCAATAAAAACTGCAAATGTGTGTAAAACTCCAACCAAAGCTTTGGGATTCAAACCACTGCCCTATAACAAGTATAAAGGGGACAGTTTTACTCTGAAATGCAAGAGAATTTAATTGGAAAGCATCCTTTGTGAAGTTATGAGTTACAATAAAAAAAGTGTACAGCAGGCGCTGGGAAGCATTTTTAAGCAATAAAAACTGCAAATGTGTGTAAAACTCCAACCAAAGCTTTGGGATTCAAACCACTGCCTGCAACTAGTATAAAGGGGAGAGTTCTACTCTAAAAAGCAAGAGAAATTACGGGGAAAGCATCATTAGTGAAGTTATGAGTTACAAAAAAACAATGTGTACGGCAGAGGGAGCTGTGAAGCATTTTTAAGCAATAAAAACTGCAAATGTGTGTAAAACTCCAACCAAAGCTTTGGGATTCAAACCACTGCCTGTAACAAGTATAAAGGGAAGAGTTTTACTCTGAAATGCAAGAGAATTTACTTGGATAGCATCCTTTGTGAAGTTATGAGTTACAATAAAAAAAAGTGTACAGCAGGCGCTGGGAAGCATTTTCAAGCTAATAAAAACTGCAAATGTGTGTAAAACTCCAACCAAAGCTTTGGGATTCAAACCACTGCCTGCAACTAATCTAAAGGGGACAGTTTTACTCTAAAAAGCAAGAGAATTTACTGGGAAAGCATCCTTTGTGAAGTTATGAGTCAAAATAAAAAAAGTGTACAGCAGAGGAGCTGGGAAGCATTTTTAAGCAATAAAAACTGCAAATGTGTGGAGAACGCCAACCAAAGCTTTGGGATTCAAACCACTGCCTGTAACTAGTATAAAGGGGAGAGTTTTACTCTTAAAAAGCAAGAGAATTTACTGGGAAAGCATCCTTTGTGAACTTATGAGTTACAATAAAAAAAGTGTACAGCAGAGGGAGCTGTATATCATTTTTAAGCAATAAAAACTGCAAATGTGTGTAAAACTCCAACCAAAGCTTTGGGATTCATACCACTGTCTTTAACTTCTATAAATGGGAGAGTTCTACTCTAAAAAGCAAGAGAATTTACTTGGAAAGCATCCTTTGTGAAGTTATGAGTGAAAATAAAAAAAGTGTACAGCAGGCGCTCGGAAGCATCTTTCAGCAATAAAAACAGCAAATGTGTGTAAAACTCCAACCAAAGCTTTTGGATTCAAACCAATGCCTGTAACTTTTATAAAGGGGAGAGTTTTCCTCTAAAATGCAAGAGAATTTACTTCGAAAGCATCCTTTGTGAAGTTATGAGTCACAATATAAAAAGTGTATAGCAGGCGCTGGGAAGCATTTTTCAGCAATAAAAACATCAAATGTGTGTAAAACTCCAACCAAAGCTTTGGGATTCAAACCACTGCATGAAACTAGTATAAAGGGGAGTGTTTTCCTCTAAAATGCAAGAGAATATACTTCGAAAGCATCCTTTGTGAAGTTATGAGTCACAATAAAAAAAAGTGTACAGCAGGCGCTGGGAAGCATTTTAAAGCAATAAAAGCTGCAAATGTGTGTAAAACTCCAACCAAAGCTTTGGGATTCCAACCACTGCCCGTAACTAGTATGAAGGGGAGAGTTTTACTCTAAAATACAAGAGACTTTAATTGGAAAGCATCCTTTGTGAAGTTATGAGTTAAAATAAATAAAGTGTACAGCAGGCGCTGGGAAGCATTTTTAAGCAATAAAAACTACAAATGTGTGTAAAACTTCAACCAAAGCTTTGGGATTCAAACCACTGCCTGTAACTCATATAAAGGGGAGAGTTTTACTCTGAAATGCAAGAGAATTTACTTGGAAAGCATCCTTTGTGAAGTTATGAGTCAAAAGAAAATATGTGTACAGCAGGCGCTGGGAAGCATTTTTAAGCCATAAAAACATCAAATGTGTGTAAAACTCCAACCAAAGCTTTGGGATTCAAACCAATGCCTGTAACTTTTATAAAGGGGAGAGTTTTCCTCTAAAATGCAAGAGAATTTACTTCGAAAGCATCCTTTGTGAAGTTATGAGTCACAATAAAAAAAGTGAACAGCAGGTGCTGGGAAGCATTTTTAAGCAATAAAACATCAAATGTGTGTAAAACTCCAACCAAAGCTTTGGTATTCAAACCACTGCATGAAACTCGTATAAATGGGAGAGTTTTCCTCTAAAATGCAAGAGAATTTACTTGGAAAGCATCCTTTCTGAAGGTATGAGTCACAACATAAAAAGTGTTCAGCAGAGGGAGCTTGGAAGCATTTTTAAGCAATAAAAACTGCAAATGTGTGTAAAACTCCAACCAAAGCTTTGGGATTCAAACCACTGCCTGCAACTAGTATAAAGGGGAGAGTTTTACTCTAAAATGCAAGATAATTTCCTTGGAAAGCATCCGTTGTGAAGTTATGAGTTACAATAAAAAAAGTGTACAGCAGAGGGAGCTGGGAAGTATTTTTAAGCAATAAAAACTGCAAATGTGTGTAAAACTCCAACCAAAGCTTTAGGATTCAAACCACTGCCTGTAACTCGTATAAAGGGGAGAGTTCTTACTCAAAAAGCAAGAGACTTTACTTGGAAAGCATCCTTTGTGAAGTTATGAGTGAAAATAAAAACAGTGTACAGCATAGGGCCTGGGAAGCATTTTTAAGCAATAAAAACAGCAAATGTGTGTAAAACTCCAACCAAAGCTTTGGGATTCAAACCACTGCCTGTAACTGAGTATAAAGGGGAGAGTTTTACTATGAAATGCAAGAGAATTTACTGGGAAAGCATCCTTTTTGAAGTTATGAGTGAAAATAAAAAAAGTGTACAGCAGAGGGAGCTGGGAAGTATTTTTAAGCAATAAAAACTGCAAATGTGTGTAAAACTCCAACCAAAGCTTTGGGATTCAAACCACTGCCTCTAACTAGTATAAAGGGGAGAGTTTCACTCTGAAATGCAAGAGAATTTACTTGGAAAGCATCCTTTGTGAATGTTATGAGTTACAAATAAAAAAAGTGTACAGCAGAGGAGCTGGGAAGCATTTTTAAGCGATAAAAGCTGCAAATGTGTGTAAAACTCTAACCAAAGCTTTGGGATTCAAACCACTGCCTGTAACTCGTATAAAGGGGAGAGTTTTACTCTGAAATGCAAGAGAATTTACTTGGAAAGCATCCTTTGTGAAGTTATGAGTGACAATAAAAAAATTGTACAGCAGAGGGAGCTGGGAAGCATTTTTAAGCGATAAAAACTGTAAATGTGTGTAAAACTCCAACCAAAGCTTTGGGATTCAAACCACTGCCTCTAACTAGTGTACAGGGGAGAGTTTCACTCTGAAATGCAAGAGAATTTACTTGGAAAGCATCCTTTGTGAAGTTATGAGTCAAAATAAAAAAAGTGTCCAGCAGGCGCTGGGAAGCATTTTTAAGCGATAAAAGCTGCAAATGTGTGTAAAACTCCAACCAAAGCTTTGGGATTCAAACCAGTGCCTGTAACTATTATAAAGGGGAGAATTTGACTCTAAAAATCAACAGACTTTACTGCGAAAGCATCTTTTGTGAAGTTATGAGTGAAAATAAAAAAAGTGTACAGCGGCGCTGGGAAGCATTTTCAAGCAATAAAAACTGCAAATGTGTGTAAAACTCCAACCAAAGCTTTGGGATTCAAACCACTGCCTTGTAACTAGTTATAAAGGGAAGAGTTTCTACTCTAAAAAGCAAGAGACTTTACTGGGAAAGCATCCTTTGTGAAGTTATGAGTCAAAATAAAATATGTGTACAGCAGGCGCTGGGAAGCATTTTTAAGCAATAAAAACATCAAATGTGTGTAAAACTCCAATCCAATGCTTTGGGATTCAAACCACTGCCTGTAACTAGTATAAAGGGGAGAGTTTTACTCTAAAAATGCAAGAGAATTTACTTGGAAAGCATCCTTTGTGAAGTTATGAGTTACAATAAAAAAAGTGTACAGCAGAGGAAGCTGGGAAGCATTTTTAAGCAATAAAAAGCTGCAAATGTGTGTAAAACTCCAACCAAAGCTTTGGGATTCAAACCACTGCCTGTAACTAGTATAAAGGGGAGAGTTCTTCTCAAAAAAGCAAGAGACTTTACTGGGAAAGCATCCTTTGTGAAGTTATGAGTCAAAATAAAAAGAGTGTACAGCAGGTGATTGGAAGCATTTTTAAGTGATAAAAACTGCAATGTGTGTAAAACTCCAACAAAAGCCTTGGGATTCAAACCACTCCCTGTAACTAGTATAAAGGGGATAGTTTTATTCGAAAAAGTAAGAGAATTTACTGGGAAAGCATCCTTTTTGAAGTTATGAGTGAAAATAAAAAAAGTGTACAGCAGAGGGAGCTGGGAAGTATTTTTAAGCAATAAAAACTGCAAATGTGTGTAAAACTCCAACCAAAGCTTTAGGATTCAAACCACTGCCTCTAACTCGTACAAAGGGGAGAATTTTACTCTGAAATGCAAGAGAATTTACTGGGACAGCATCCTTTGTGAAGTTATGAGTTACAATAAAAAAAGTGTACATTAGAGGGATCTGGGAAGTATTTTTCAGCAATAAAAGCTGCAAATGTGTGTAAAACTCCAACCAAAGCTTTGGGATTCAAACCACTGCCTGTAACTCGTATAAAGGGGAGAGTTTTACTCTGAAAAGCAAGAGAATTTACTTGGAAAGCATCCTTTGTGAAGTTATGAGTACAATAAAAAAAGTGTACATAGCAGGGAGCTGGGAAGCATTTTTAAGCAATAAAAACTGCAAATGTGTGTAAAACTCCAACCAAAGCTTTGGGATTCAAACCACTGCGTCTAACTAGTAGTACAGGGGAGAGTTTTACTCTGAAATGCAAGAGAATTTACTTGGAAAGCATCCTTTGTGAAGTTATGAGTCAAAATAAAAAAAGTGTACAGCAGGCGCTGGGAAGCATTTTTAAGCGATAAAAGATGCAAATGTGTGAAAACTCCAACCAAAGCTTTGGGATTCAAACCACTGCCTCTAACTAGTGTACAGGGGAGAGTTTTACTCTGAAATGCAAGAGAATTTACTTGGAAAGCATCCTTTGTGAAGTTATGAGTCAAAATAAAAAAAGTGTACAGCAGGCGCTGGGAAGCATTTTTAACCGATAAAAGCTGCAAATGTGTGTAAAAGTCCAACCAAAGCTTTGGGATTCAAACCACTGCCTGTAACTAGTATAAAGGGGAGAGTTTTACTCTAAAATGCAAGAGAATTTACTTGGAAAGCATCCTTTGTGAAGTTATGAGTCAAAATAAAAAATGTGTCCAGCAGGCGCTGGGAAGCATTTTTAAGCAATAAAAACAGCAAATGTGTGTAAAACTCCAACCAAATCTTTGGGATTCAAACCACTGCCTGTAACAAGTATAAAGGGGAGAATTTCACTCTTAAAAGCAAAATAATTTACTGGGAAAGCATCCTTTGTGAATTTATGAGTCAAAATAAAAAAACTGTACAGCAGAGGGAGCTGGGAAGCAGTTTTAAGCAATAAAAACTGCAAATGTATGTAAAACTCCAACCAAAGCTTTGGGATTCAAACCACTGCCTGTAACTAGTATAAAGGGGAGAATTCTACTCTAAAAAGCAAGAGACTTTACTGGGAAAGCATCCTTTGTGAAGGTATGAGTTACAATAAAAAAAGTGTACAGCAGAGGGAGCTGGGAAGTATTTTTCAGCAATAAAAATTGCAAATGTGTGTAAAACTCCAAACAAAGCTGTGGGATTCAAACCACTGCCTGTAACTAGTATAAGGGGGAGAGTTTTACTCTAAAAAGCAAGAGAATTTACTTGGAAAGCATCCTTTGTGAAGTTATGAGTCAAAATAAAAAATGTGTACAGCAGGCGCTGGGAAGCATTTTTAAGCAATAAAAACTGCAAATGTGTGTAAAACTCCAACCAAAGATTTGGGATTCAAACCACTGCCTGTAACTAGTATAAAGGGGAGAATTTGACTCTGAAAATCAAGAGACTTTACTGGGAAAGCATCCTTTGTGAAGTTATGAGTGAAAATAAAAAAAGTGTACAGAGGCGCTGGGAAGCATTTTCAAGCAATAAAAACAGCAAATGTGTGCAAAACTCCAACCAAAGCTTTAGGATTCAAACCACTGCCTTTAACGAGTATAAATGAGAGAGTTCTAATCTAAAAAGCAAGATAATTTACTGGGAAAGCATCCTTTGTGAAGTTATGAGTCAAAATAAAAAAAGTGTACAGCAGAGGGAGCTGGGAAGCATTTTTAAGCAATAAAAACTGCAAATGTGTGTAAAACTCCAACCAAAGCTTTGGGATTCAAAACACTGCCTGTAACAAGTATAAAGGGGAGAATTTCACTCTTAAAAGCAAAATAATTTACTGGGAAAGCATCCTTTGTGAATTTATGAGTCAAAATAAAAAAACTGTACAGCAGAGGGAGCTGGGAAGCAGTTTTAAGCAATAAAAACTGCAAATGTATGTAAAACTCCAACCAAAGCTTTGGGATTCAATCCACTGCCTGTAACTAGTATAAAGGGGAGAATTCTACTCTAAAAAGCAAGAGACTTTACTGGGAAAGCATCCTTTGTGAAGGTATGAGTTACAATAAAAAAAAGTGTACAGCAGAGGGAGCTGGGAAGTATTTTTCAGCAATAAAAATTGCAAATGTGTGTAAAACTCCAAACAAAGCTGTGGGATTCAAACCACTGCCTGTAACTAGTATAAGGGGGAGAGTTTTACTCTAAAAAGCAAGAGAATTTGCTTGGAAAGCATCCTTTGTGAAGTTACGAGTCAAAATAAAAAAATGTGTCCAGCAGGCGCTGGGAAGCATTTTTAAGCGATAAAAACTGCAAATGTGTGTAAAACTCCAACCAAAGCTTTGGGATTCAAACCGCTGCCTGTAACTAGTATAAAGGGGTGAGTTTTACTCTAAAATGCAAGAGAATTTACTTGGAAAGCATCCTTTGTGAAGTTACGAGTCAAAATAAAAAAATGTGTCCAGCAGGCGCTGGGAAGCATTTTTAAGCGATAAAAACAGCAAATGTGTGTAAAACTCCAACCAAATCTTTGGGATTCAAACCACTGCCTGTAACAAGTATAAAGGGGAGAGTTTCACTCTTAAAAGCAAAAGAATTTACTGGGAAAGCATCCTTTGTGAAGTTATGAGTCAAAATCAAAAAACTGTACAGCAGAGGGAGCTGGGAAGAAGTTTTAAGCAATAAAAACTGCAAATGTGTGTAAAACTCCAACCAAAGCTTTAGGATTCAAACCACTGCCTGTAACTTGTATAAAGGGGAGAGTTCTACTCCAAAAAGCAAGAGACTTTATTCGGAAAGCATCCTTTGTGAAGTTATGAGTGAAAAGAAAAAAAGTGTACAGCAGGTGCTGGGAAGCATTTTTAAGCAATAAAAACAGCAAATGTGTGTAAAATCTAACCAAAGCTTTGGGATTCAAACCACTGCCTGTAACTCGTATAAAGGGGAGAGTTTTACTCTGAAATGCAAGAGAATTTACTTGGAAAGCATCCTTTGTGACGTTATGAGTGAAAATAAAAAAATTGTACAGCAGAGGGAGCTGGGAAGCATTTTTAAGCGATAAAAGCTGCAAATGTGTGTAAAACTCCAACCAAAGCTTTGGGATTCAAACCACTGCCTCTAACTCGTACAAAGGGGAGAATTTTACTCTGAAATGCAAGAGAATTTACTGGGACAGCATCCTTTGTGAAGTTATGAGTTACAATAAAAAAAGTGTACATTAGAGGGATCTGGGAAGTATTTTTCAGCAATAAAAGCTGCAAATGTGTGTAAAACTCCAACCAAAGCTTTGGGATTCAAACCACTGCCTCTAACTCGTACAAAGGGGAGAATTTTACTCTGAAAAGCAAGAGACTTTACTGGGAAAGCATCCTTTGTGAAGTTATGAGTTACAATAAAAAAAGTGTACATTAGAGGGATCTGGGAAGTATTTTTCAGCAATAAAAACTGCAAATGTGTGTAAAACTCCAACCAAAGCTTTGGGATTCAAACCACTGCGTCTAACGAGAGTACAGGGGAGAGTTTTACTCTGAAATGCAAGAGAATTTACTTGGAAAGCATCCTTTGTGAAGTTATGAGTCAAAATAAAAAAAGAGTACAGCAGGCGCTGGGAAGCATTTTTCAGCGATAAAAGATGCAAATGTGTGAAAAACTCCAACCAAAGCTTTGGGATTCAAACCACTGCCTCTAACTAGTGTACAGGGGAGAGTTTTACTCTGAAATGCAAGAGAATTTACTTGGAAAGCATCCTTTGTGAAGTTATGAGTCAAAATAAAAAAAGTGTACAGCAGGCGCTGGGAAGCATTTTTAAGCGATAAAAGCTGCAAATGTGTGTAAAAGTCCAACCAAAGCTTTGGGATTCAAACCACTGCCTGTAACTAGTATAAAGGGGAGAGTTTTACTCTAAAATGCAAGAGAATTTACTTGGAAAGCATCCTTTGTGAAGTTATGAGTCAAAATAAAAAATGTGTCCAGCAGGCGCTGGGAAGCATTTTTAAGCAATAAAAACAGCAAATGTGTGTAAAACTCCAACCAAATCTTTGGGATTCAAACCACTGCCTGTAACAAGTATAAAGGGGAGCATTTCACTCTTAAAAGCAAAATAATTTACTGGGAAAGCATCCTTTGTGAATTTATGAGTCAAAATAAAAAAACTGTACAGCAGAGGGAGCTGGGAAGCAGTTTTAAGCAATAAAAACTGCAAATGTATGTAAAACTCCAACCAAAGCTTTGGGATTCAAACCACTGCCTGTAACTAGTATAAAGGGGAGAATTCTACTCTAAAAAGCAAGAGACTTTACTGGGAAAGCATCCTTTGTGAAGGTATGAGTTAAAATAAAAAAAGTGTACAGCAGAGGGAGCTGGGAAGTATTTTTCAGCAATAAAAATTGCAAATGTGTGTAAAACTCCAAACAAAGCTGTGGGATTCAAACCACTGCCTGTAACTAGTATAAGGGGGAGAGTTTTACTCTAAAAAGCAAGAGAATTTACTTGCAAAGCATCCTTTGTGAAGTTATGAGTCAAAATAAAAAATGTGTACAGCAGGCGCTGGGAAGCATTTTTAAGCAATCTTCTTCTTTTCCTTTCGGCTTGTCCCGTTAGGGGTCGCCACAGCGCGTCATCCTTTTCCATGTAAGCCTATCTCCTGCATCCTCCTCTCGAACACCAACTGCCATCATGTCTTCCCTCACGACATCCATCAACCTTCTCTTTGGTCTTCCTCGAGCTCTCTTGCCTGGCAGCTCCATCCTCATCATCCTTCTTCCAATATACTCACTATTTCTCCTCTGGACGTGTCCAAACCATTGAAGTCTGCGCTCTCTAACTTTGTCTCCAAAACATCGAACCTTGGCTGTCCCTCTGATGAGCTCATTTCTAATTTTATCCAACCTGGTCACTCCAAGAGCGAACCTCAACATCTTCATTTCCGCCACCTCCAGCTCTGCTTCCTGTTGTCTCTTCAGTGCCACTGTCTCTAATCCGTACATCATGGCTGGCCTCACTACTGTTTTATAAACTTTGCCCTTCATCCTAGCAGAGACTCTTCTGTCACATAACACACCTGACACCTTCCTCCACCCGTTCCAACCTGCTTTGACCCGTTTCTTCACTTCCTGACCACACTCACCATTGCTCTGGACGGTTGACCCCAAGTATTTAAAGTCCTCCACCCTTGCTATCGCTTCTCCCTGTAGCCTCATTCTTCCCCCACCAGCCCTCTCATTCATGCACATATATTCTGTTTTACTTCGGCTAATCTTCATTCCTCTTCTTTCCAGTGCATGCCTCCATCTCTCTAACTGTTCCTCCAGCTGCTCCCTGCTTTCACTGCAGATCACAATGTCATCTGCAAACATCATGGTCCACGGGGATTCCAGTCTAACCTCATCTGTCAGCCTATCCATCACCACTGCAAAAAGGAAGGGGCTCAGGGCTGATCCCTGATGCAGTCCCACGTCCACCTTAAATTCTTCTGTCACACCTACAGCACACCTCACCGCTGTTCTGCTGCCCTCGTACATGTCCTGTATTATTCTAACATACTTCTCTGCCACTCCAGACTTCCGCATGCAGTACCACAGTTCTTCTCTGGGTACTCTGTCATAGGCTTTCTCTAGATCTACAAAGACACAATGTAGCTCCTTCTGACCTTCTCTGTACTTTTCCATCAACATCCTCAAGGCAAATAATGCATCTGTGGTACTCTTTCTAGGCATGAAACCATACTGTTGCTCGCAAATACTCACTTCTGTCCTGAGTCTATCCTCCACTACTCTTTCCCATAACTTCATTGTGTGGCTCATCAACTTTATTCCTCTATAGTTGCCACAGCTCTGCACATCACCTTTGTTCTTAAAAATGGGCACCAGTACACTTTTCCTCCATTCCTCAGGCATCTTCTCACGCACTAGAATTCTATTGAACAAGCTGGTCAAAAACTTCACAGCCACCTCTCCTAGATGCTTCCATACCTCCACAGGAATGTCATCAGGACCAACTGCCTTTCCATTTTTCATCCTCTTTAATGCCTTTCTAACTTCCCCCTTACTAATCATTGCCACTTCCTGGTCCACCACACTTACCTCTTCTACTCTCCCTTCTCTATCATTTTCCTCATTCATCAACTCCTCGAAGTATTCTTTCCATCTAGCAAGCACACTGCTGGCACCAGTCAACATATTTCCATCTCTATCCTTAATCACCCTAACCTGCTGCACATCCTTCCCATCTCTGTCCCTCTGTCTGGCCAGCCTGTATAGATCCTTTTCTCCTTCTTTAGTGTCCAACCTGCCATACATGTCATCATATGCCTCTTGTTTTGCCTTTGCCACCTCTACCTTTGCCCTGTGTCGCATCTCAATGTATTCCTTTCGCCTCTCCTCGGTCCTCTCAGTGTCCCACTTCTTCTTAGCTAACCTCTTTCCTTGTATGATTTCCTGTACTGTGAGGTTCCACCACCAAGTCTCCTTCTCTCCTTTCCTGCCAGAAGATACACCAAGTACTCTCCTGCCTGCTTCTCTGATCACCTTGGCTGCAGTGGTCCAGTCTTCTGGAAGCTCCTGCCGTCCACCGAGAGCCTGTATCACCTCTTCCCGAAAAGCTGCACAACACTCGTCCTGTCTCAGCTTCCACCACATGGTTCTCTTCTCTGCCTTTGTCTTCCTAATTTTCCTCCCTACCACCAGAGTCATCTTACACACCACCATCCTATGCTGTCTAGCCACACTCTCCCCTACCACTACCTTACAGTTGGTAACCTCCTTCAGATTACATCGTCTGCACAAGATGTAATCCACCTGTGTGCTTCTACCTCCGCTCTTATAGGTCACCCTATGTTCGTGCCTCTTCTGGAAAAAAGTGTTCACTACAGCCATTTGCATCCTTGTTGCAAAGTCTACCACCATCTGTCCCTCCAAGTTCCTTTCCTGGATGCCGTATTTACCCATCACTTCTTCATCACCCCTATTACCTTCACCAACATGTCCATTACAATCTGCACCAATTACGACTCTCTCTCTGACTGGGATGCTAAGAACTACATCATCTAGCTCCTTCCAGAATTTCTCTTTCACCTCTAGGTCACATCCTACCTGTGGGGCATAGCCACTAATCACATTACACATAACACCCTCAATTTCAAATTTCAGCCTCATCACTCGATCTGATACTCTTTTCACCTCCAAGACATTCTTAGCCAACTCTTCTTTTAAAATAACCCCGACTCCATTTCTCTTCCCATCGACACCATGGTAAAATAATTTAAACCCTGCCCCTAAACTTCTAGCCTTACTGCCTTTCCACCTGGTCTCCTGGACACACAATATATCAACCTTTCTCCTCATCATCATGTCAACCAACTCCCGAGATTTTCCTGTCATAGTCCCAACATTCAAAGTCCCCACATTCAGTTCTAGGCTCTGTGTTTTTCTCTTCTCTTTCTGCCGAAGAACCCGCTTTCCACCTCCTCTTCTTCTTTGACTTCGACCCACAGTAGCTTTATTTCCAACGGCGCCCCGCAGGTTGACGGCGCCGGTGGCGGACGTTGTTAACCCGGGCCACGACCGATCCGGTATGGAATTCTTTGGATGAACGCTCATATTTGTTTGGCAAGGTTTTAAGCCGGATGCCCTTCCTGACGCAACCCTCTGCATTTATCCGGGCTTGGGACCGGCCTACAGTTTGCACTGACTTGTGCCACCCATAGGGCTGCATTAAGCATTTTTAAGCAATAAAAACTGCAAATGTGTGTAAAACTCCAACCAAAGCTTTGGGATTCAAACCACTGCCTGTAACTAGTATAAAGGGGAGAATTTGACTCTAAAAATCAAGAGACTTTACTGGGAAAGCATCCTTTGTGAAGTTATGAGTGAAAATAAAAAAAGTGTACAGAGGCGCTGGGAAGCATTTTCAAGCAATAAAAACAGCAAATGTGTGCAAAACTCCAACCAAAGCTTTAGGATTCAAACCACTGCCTTTAACGAGGATAAATGAGAGAGTTCTAATCTAAAAAGCAAGATAATTTACTGTGAAAGCATCCTTTGTGAAGTTATGAGTCAAAATAAAAAAAAGTGTACAGCAGAGGGAGCTGGGAAGTATTTTTAAGCAATAAAAACTGCAAATGTATGTAAAACTCCAACCAAAGCTTTGGGATTCAAACCACTGCCTGTAACAAGTATAAAGGGGAGAATTTCACTCTTAAAAGCAAAATAATTTACTGGGAAAGCATCCTTTGTGAATTTATGAGTCAAAATAAAAAAACTGTACAGCAGAGGGAGCTGGGAAGCAGTTTTAAGCAATAAAAACTGCAAATGTATGTAAAACTCCAACCAAAGCTTTGGGATTCAATCCACTGCCTGTAACTAGTATAAAGGGGAGAATTCTACTCTAAAAAGCAAGAGACTTTACTGGGAAAGCATCCTTTGTGAAGGTATGAGTTACAATAAAAAAAGTGTACAGCAGAGGGAGCTGGGAAGTATTTTTCAGCAATAAAAATTGCAAATGTGTGTAAAACTCCAAACAAAGCTGTGGGATTCAAACCACTGCCTGTAACTAGTATAAGGGGGAGAGTTTTACTCTAAAAAGCAAGAGAATTTACTTGGAAAGCATCCTTTGTGAAGTTATGAGTCAAAATAAAAAATGTGTACAGCAGGCGCTGGGAAGCATTTTTAAGCAATAAAAACTGCAAATGTGTGTAAAACTCCAACCAAAGCTTTAGGATTCAAACCACTGCCTTTAACGAGTATAAATGAGAGAGTTCTAATCTAAAAAGCAAGATAATTTACTGTGAAAGCATCCTTTGTGAAGTTATGAGTCAAAATTAAAAAAAGTGTACAGCAGAGGGAGCTGGGAAGCATTTTTAAGCAATAAAAACTGCAAATGTATGTAAAACTCCAACCAAAGCTTTGGGATTCAAACCACTGCCTGTAACAAGTATAAAGAGGAGAATTTCACTCTTAAAAGCAAAATAATTTACTGGGAAAGCATCGTTTGTGAATTTATGAGTCAAAATAAAAAAACTGTACAGCAGAGGGAGCTGGGAAGAAGTTTTAAGCAATAAAAACTGCAAATGTATGTAAAACTCCAACCAAAGCTTTGGGATTCAATCCACTGCCTGTAACTAGTATAAAGGGGAGAATTCTACTCTAAAAAGCAAGAGACTTTACTGGGAAAGCATCCTTTGTGAAGGTATGAGTTACAATAAAAAAAGTGTACAGCAGAGGGAGCTGGGAAGTATTTTTCAGCAATAAAAATTGCAAATGTGTGTAAAACTCCAAACAAAGCTGTGGGATTCAAACCACTGCCTGTAACTAGTATAAGGGGGAGAGTTTTACTCTAAAAAGCAAGAGAATTTACTTGGAAAGCATCCTTTGTGAAGTTATGAGTCAAAATAAAAAATGTGTACAGCAGGCGCTGGGAAGCATTTTTAAGCAATAAAAACTGCAAATGTGTGTAAAACTCCAACCAAAGCTTTGGGATTCAAACCACTGCCTGTAACTAGTATGAAGGGAAGAATTTGACTCTAAAAATCAAGAGACTTTACTGGGAAAGCATCCTTTGTGAAGTTATGAGTGAAAATAAAAAAAGTGTACAGAGGCGCTGGGAAGCATTTTCAAGCAATAAAAACAGCAAATGTGTGCAAAACTCCAACCAAAGCTTTAGGATTCAAACCACTGCCTTTAACGAGTATAAATGAGAGAGTTCTAATCTAAAAAGCAAGATAATTTACTGTGAAAGCATCCTTTGTGAAGTTATGAGTCAAAATAAAAAAAAGTGTACAGCAGAGGGAGCTGGGAAGCATTTTTAAGCAATAAAAACTGCAAATGTGTGAAACCCCAACCAAAGCTTTGGGATTCAAACCACTGCCTGCAACTAGTATAAAGGGGAGAGTTTTACTCGAAAAAGCAAGAGAATTTACTTGGAAAGCATCCTTTGTGAAGTTATGAGTCAAAATAAAAAATGTGTACAGCAGGCGCTGGGAAGCATTTTTAAGCAATAAAAACTGCAAATGTGTGTAAAACTCCAACCAAAGCTTTGGGATTCAAACCACTGCCTGTAACTAGTATAAAGGGGAGAATTTGACTCTAAAAATCAACAGACTTTACTGCGAAAGCATCTTTTGTGAAGTTATGAGTGAAAATAAAAAAAGTGTATAGAGGCGCTGGGAAGCATTTTCAAGCAATAAAAACAGCAAATGTGTGCAAAACTCCAACCAAAGCTTTAGGATTCAAACCACTGCCTTTAACGAGTATAAATGAGAGAGTTCTAATCTAAAAAGCAAGATAATTTACTGGGAAAGCATCCTTTGTGAAGTTATGAGTCAAAATAAAAAAAGTGTACAGCAGAGGGAGCTGGGAAGCATTTTTAAGCAATTAAAACTGCAAATGTGTGAAACCCCAACCAAAGCTTTGGAATTCAAACCACTGCCTGCAACTAATATAAAGGGGAGAGTTTTACTCTAAAAAGCAAGAGAATTTACTGGGAAAGCATCCTTTGTGAAGTTATGAGTTACAATAAAAAAAAAGTGTACAGCAGAGGGAGTTGGGAAGCATTTTTAAGCAATAAAAACTGCAAATGTGTGTAAAACTCCAACCAAAGCTTTGGGATTCAAAAAACTGCCTGTAACTAGTATAAAGGGGAGAGTTTTACTCGAAATAGCAAGAGAATTTACTGGAAAAGCATCCTTTGTGAAGTTATGAGTCAAAATATTTTTTTTTTCAGCAGGCGCTTGGAAGCATTTTTAAGCAATAAAAACAGCAAATGTGTGTAAAACTCCAACCAAAGCTTTGGGATTCAAACCACTGCCAGTAACTGGTACAAAGGTGAGAGTTCTACTCTAAAAAGCAAGAGAATTTACTGGGAAAGCATCCTTTGTGAAGTTATGAGTTACAATAAAAAAAAGTGGACAGCAGAGGGAGCTGGGAAGCATTTTGAAGCAATAAAAACTGCAAATGTGTGTAAAACTCCAACCAAAGCTTTGGGATTCAAAACACTGCCTGTAACTTGTATAAAGGGGAGAGTTTTACTCTAAAAAGCAAGAGAATTTTCTGGGAAAGCATCCTTTTTGAAGTTATGAGTCAAAATAGAAAACGTGTACAGCAGGCGCTGGGAAGCGTTTTTAAGCAATAAAAAACTGCAAATGTGTGTAAAACTCCAACCAAAGCTTTTGGATGCAAAAAACTGCCTGTAACTAGTATAAAGGGCAGAGTTCTACTCTAAATAGCCAGAGATTTTAGTGGGAAAGCTTCCTTTTTGAAGTTATGAGTCAAAATAGAAAACGTGTACAGCAGGCGCTGGGAAGCGTTTTTAAGCAATAAAAAACTGCAAATGTGTGTAAAACTCCAACCAAAGCTTTGGGATTCAAACCACTGCCTCTAACTAGTATACAGGGGAGAGCTTTACTCTTAAATGGAAGAGAATTTACTTGGAAAGCATCCTTTGTGAAGTTATGAGTTACAAATAAAAAAAAGTGTTCAGCAGTCGCTGGGAAGCATTTTTAAGCGATAAAAACTGCAAATGTGTGTCAAACTCCTACCAAAGCTTTGGGATTCAAATCACTGCCTGTAACTAGTATAAAGGTGAGAGCGATACTCAAACAAGCAAGAGACTTTACTGGGAAAGCATCCTTTGTGAAGTTATGAGTTACAATAAAAAAAAAGTGTACAGCAGGTGCTGGGAAGTATTTTTAAGCGATAAAAGCTGCAAATGTGTGTAAAACGTCAACCAAAGCTTTGGGATTCAAACCACTGCCTGTAACTAGTATAAAGGGGAGAGTTCTACTCTAAAAAGCAAGAGACTTTACTGGGAAAGAAACCTTGGTGAAGTTATGAGTCAAAAGAAAAAATGTGTACAGCAGGCGCTGGGAAGCATTTTTAAGCAATAAAAAAAGGAAAAGTGTGTAAAACTCCAACCAAAGCTTTGGGATTCAAACCACTGCCTGTAACTTGTATAAAGGGGAGACTTCAACTCTAAAAAGCAAGAGAATTTACTGGGAAGGCATCCTTTGTGAAGTTATGAGTCAAAATAAAAAAAGTTTACAGCAGAGGGAGCTGGGAAGCATTTTTTAGCAATAAAAACTGCAAATGTGTGTAAAACTCCAACCAAATCTTTGGGATTCAAACCACTGGCTGTAACTATTTTAAAGGGGAGAGTTTTACTCTCAAAAGCAAGAGAATTTACTGTGAAAGCATCCTTTGTGAAGTTATGAGTTAAAATAAAAAAGTGTACAGCAGAGGGAGCTGTTAAGCATTTTTTAGCAATAAAAACTACAAATGTGTGTAAAACTCCAACCAAACCTTTGTGTTTCAAACTACTGCCTGTAAAGAGTATAAAGGGGAGAGGTCTCTTCCAAGGGGAGAGTTCTACTTTAAAAGCCTCTTTCAAGCCTCTCGGAGGTCGTGCGGCCGAAATGCGAGCGTCAAAGCATTCCGTTTCGGTCCAGTCGTAGGTCTTTATTGACTAAATTGTAAAATGAAGACCTGTGTGATTTCGGCAGAACTTTTGAACACTTAAGTTTGAGCTAGTGGGCTGAAGTTCGACACAATCGATCATTGTGAATCCACCTTTCAGATGAGGTCTCTTCCAAGCCTCTCGGAGGTCGTGCGGCTGAAATGCAAGCGTCAAAGCATTCCGTTTCGCTCCAGTCGTTGGCCTTTATTGACTAAATTGAAACAAAACGACCTATGTGATTTTGGCAGAACTTTTGAACCCCTAAGTTTGAGAGAGTGGGCTGACGTTCAACACACTCGATCGTTGTGAATCCACCTTTCTGGGGAGAACTCCCCCAAGTCTCTGGATGGTTGTGGGGCCGAGCGGCAACTGTCAAAGCATTCCGTTTCGCTCCAGTAGTAGGCCTTTATTGACTAAATTGAAACATGACGACCTATGTGATTTCGGCAGAACGTTTGAACCCTTAAGTTTGAGCTCGTGGGCTGACGTTCGACACAATCGATTGTTGTGAATCCACCTCTCAGATGAAGTCTGCCCCAAATCTCTGGACAGTTGTGGGGCCAAGCGGCGACAGTCAAAGCATTCCGTTTCGCTCCAGTAGTAGCCCTTTATTGACTAAATTGTAACATGAAGACCTGTGTGATTTCGGCAGAACTTTTGAACCCTAAGTTTGAGCGAGTGGGCTGACGTTCAACACACTCGATCGTTGTGAATCCACCTTTCTGGGGAGAACTCCCCCAAGCCTCTCGGAGGTTGTGCGGCCGAAAGGCGAACGTCAAAGCATTGCGTTTCGATCCAGTAGTAGGCCTTTATTGACTAAATTGTAACATGACGACCTATGTGATTTTGGAAGAACTTTTGAACCCTTACGTTTGAGCTAGTAGGCTGACGCTCGACACACTCGATCGATGTGAATCCACCTTGCAGGAGAGGTCTCCCCCAAGTCTCTGGATGGTTGTGGGGCTGAGCGGCAACTGTCAAAGCATTCCGTTTCGCTCCAGTGGTAGGCCTTTATTGCCTAAATTGAAACATGACGACCTCTGTGATTTCGGCAGAACTTTTGAACCCTTAAGTTTGAGTTCGTGGGCTGATGTTCGACACCCTCAATCGTTGTGAATCCACCTTTCAGATGAGGTCTCTTCCAAGCATTTCGGAGGTTATGCGGCCAAAAGGCGAGCGTCAAAGCATTCCGTTTGGCTCCAGTAGTAGGCCTTTATTGACTAAATTGAAACATGACGACCAATGTGATTTCGGGAGAACTTTTGAACACTTAAGTTTGAGCTTGTGGGCTGACGTTCGACACAATCGTTCGTTGTGAATCCACCTTTCAGATGAGGTCTCTTCCAAGCCTCTCGGAGGTCGTGCGGCTGAAAGGCGAGCGTCAAAGTATTCCGTTTGGCCCCTGTAGTAGGCCTTTATTGACTAAATTGTAACATGACGACCTATGTGATTTTGGCAGAACTTATGAACCCTTACGTTTGAGCTAGTGGGCTGACGTTCGACACACTCGATCGTTGTGATTCCACCTTGCAGAGGAGGTCTCCCCCAAGTATCTGGATGGTTGTGGGGGCCGAGCGGCGGATGTCAAAGCATTCCATTTTGCTCCAGTAGTAGGCCTTTATTGACGAAATTGTAACATGACGACCAATGTGATTTCGGCAGAATTTTTGAACACTTAAGTTTGAGTTCGTGGGCTGACATTCGACACACTTGATCGTTGTTAATCCACCTTTCAGATGAGGTCTCTTCCAAGCCTCTCTGAGGTCGTGCGGCCAAAAGGCGAGCGTCAAAGCATTCCGTTTTGCTCCAGTAGTAGGCCTTTATTGACGAAATTGTAACATGACGACATATGTGATTTCAGCAGAACTTTTGAACCCTTAAGTTTGTGCAAGTGGGCTGACATTCGACACAATCGATCGCTGTGAATCCACCTTTCAGATGAGGTCTCTTCCAAGCCTCTCGGAGGTCTTGCGGCCGAAAGGCGAGCGTCAAAGCATTCCGTTTGGCTCCAGTAGTAGGCCTTTATTGACTAAATTGAAACATGATGACCGATGTGATTTCGGCAGAACTTTTGAACACTTAAGTTTGAGCTTGTGGGCTGACGTTCGACACAATCGTTCATTGTGAATCCACCTTTCAGATGAGGTCTCTTCCAAGCCTCTCGGAGGTCGTGCGGCCGAAAGGCGAGCGTCAAAGCATTCCGTTTCGCTCCAGTAGTAGGCCTTTATTGACTAAATTGAAACTAAACGACCTATGTGATTTCGGCAAACTTTTGAAACCTTATGTTTGAGCTAGTGGGCTGACGTTCCACACACTCAATCGGTGTGAATCCACCTTTCAGGGGAGGTCTCCCCCAAGTCTCTGGGCGGTTGTGGGGCTGAGCGGCGACTGTCAAAGCATTCAATTTCGCTCCAACAGTAGGCCTTTATTGACGAAATTGTACCATGACGACCTATGTGATTTCGGCAGAACTTTTGAAACCTTAGGTTTGAGCTCGTGGGCTGATGTTCGACACAATCGATTGTTGTGAATCCACCTTTCAGATGAGGTCTCTTCCAAGCCTCTGGACGGTTGTGGGGCCGAGCGGCGACTGCAAAAGCATTTCGTTTCGCTCCAGTCGTAGGCTTTTATTGACTAAATTGTAACATGACGACCTATGTGATTTCGGCAGAACTTTTGAAACCTTAGGTTTGAGCTCGTGGGCTGATGTTCAACACAATCGATTGTTGTGAATCCACCTTTCAGATGAGGTCTCTTCCAAGCCTCTCGGATGTTGTGCGGCCGAAAGGCGAGCGTCAAAGCATTCCGTTTCACTCCAGGAGTAGGCCTTGATTGACTAAATTGTAACATGACGACCTATGTGATTTCGGCAGAACTTTTCAACCCTTAAGTTTGAGCTCGTGGGCTGACGTTCGATACACTCGATCGTTGTGAATCCACCTTTCAGGGGAGGTCTCTTCCAAGCCTCTTGGAGGTCATGCGGCTGAAGGGCGAGCGTCAAAGCATTCCGTTTTGTCCCAGAAGTCGCCCTTTATTGACGAAATTGTAACATGACGACCGATGTGATTTCGGCAGAACTTTAGAACACTTAAGTTTGAGCTCGTGTGCTGACGTACGACACACTCGATCGTTGTGAATCCACCTTTCAGGGTAGGTCTCCCCCATTTCTCTGGACGGTTGTGGGGCCGAGCGGCGAAGCATTCCGTTTTTCCCCAGGAGTCGACCTTTATTGACTAAATTGTAACATGACGACCTTTGTGATTTTGGCAGAAATTTTGAACCCTTAAGTTTGAGCAAGTGGGCTGATGTTCGACACACTCGATCGTTGTGAATCCACCTTTCAGGGGAGTTCTCCCCCAAGTCTCTGGACGGTTGTGGGGCCGAGCGGCGACTGTCGAAGCATTCCGTTTCGCTCCAGTAGTAGGCCTTTATTGACAAAATTGTAACATGACGACCAATGTGATTTCGGCAGAACCTTTGAACCCTTAGGTTTGAGCTCGTGGGCTGACGTTCGACAAACTCGATCATTGTGAATCCACCTTTCAGGGGAGGTCTCCCCCAATTCTCTGGACGGTTGTGGGGCCGAGCGGCGGCCGTCAAAGCATTCAGTTTCGCTCCAGGAGTAGGCCTTGATTGACAAAATTGTAACATGACGACCTATGTGATTTCGGCAGAACTTTTCAACCCTTATGTTTGAGCTAGTGAGCTGACCTTCGATACACTCGATCGCTGTGAATCCACCTTTCAGGGGAGGTCTCCCCCATTTCTCTGGACGGTTGTGGAGCCGAGCAGCGACTGTCAAAGGATTCCGTTTCGCTCCAGTAGTCGGCCTTTATTGACTAAATTGTACGATGACGACCTGTGTGATTTCGGCAGAACATTTGAAGCCTGAGGTTTGAGCGAGTGGGCTGACGTTCGACACATTCAATCGTTATGAATCCACCTGTCAGGGGAGGTTTCTACCAACCCTCTTGGAGGTCGTGCACCTGAAAGGCGAGCGTCAAAGCATTCCGTTTTGCCCCAGGAGTCGACCTTTACTGACTAAATTGTAACATGACGACCTATGTGATTTCGGCAGAACTTTTGAACACTTAAGTTTGAGGTAGTGGGCTGACGTTCGACATACTCGATCGTTGTGAATCCACCTGTCAGGGGAGGTCTCCCCCAAGTCTCTGGACGGTTGTGGGGCCGAGCAGCAAACGTCGAAGCATTCAGTTTCGCTCGAGTTGTAGGCCTTTATTGCCTTAATTGTAACAAGACGACCTGTGGGATTTCGGCAGAACTTTTGAACCCTTAAGTTTGAGCGAGTGGGCTGAAGTTCAACACACTCGATCGTTGTGAATCCACCTTTCAGATGAGGTCTCCCCCAAGTCTCTGGATGGTTGTGGGGCCGAGCGGCGACTGTCAAAGGATTCCGTTTCGCTCCAGTAGTCGGCCTTTATTGACTAAATTGTAACATGACGACCGATGTGATTTCGGCAGAACTTTAGAACACTTAAGTTTGAGCTCGTGGGCTGACGTTCGACACAATCGTTCGTTGTGAATCCACCTTTCAGGGGAGGTCTCCCCCAATTCTCTGGGCGGTTGTGGGGACGAGCGGCGAGCGTCAAAGCATTCCGTTTTGCCCCAGAAGTCGCCCTTTATTGAGTAAATTGTAACATGACGACTTATGTGATTTCGGCAGAACCTTTGAAGTCTTAAGTTTGAGCGAGGAAGGCTGACGTTCGACACACTCGATCGTTGTGAATCCACCTTTCAGTGGAGGTCTCTTCCAAGCCTCTTGGAGTTCATGCGGCTGAAAGGTGAGCGTCAAAGCATTCCGTTTTGCCCCAGAAGTCGCCCTTCATTGACTAAATTGTAACATGACGACCTATGTGATTTCGGCAGAACTTTTAAACACTTAAGTTTGAGGTAGTGGGCTGACGTTCGACACAATCGATCGTTGTGATTCCACCTTTCAGACGAGGTCTCTTCCAAGCCTCTTGGAGGTCATGCGGGTGAAAGGCGAGCGTCAAAGCATTCCGTTTTGCCCCAGAAGTCGTCCTTTATTGATTAAATTGTAACATGACGACCGATGTGATTTCGGCAGAACTTTTGAACCCTTAAGTTTGCGTAAGTGGGCTGACGTTCGACACACTCGATCGATGTGAATCCACCTTTCAGGGGAGGTCTGCCTCAAATCTCTGAACGGTTGTGGGGCCAAGCGGCGACAGTCAAAGCATTCAGTTTCGCTCCAGTAGTAGGCCCTTATTGACTATATTGTAACATGACGACCAATGTGATTTTGGCAGAACTTTTTAACCCTTAAGTTTGAGCTAGTGGGCTGACATTCGACACACTCGATCGTTGTGAATCTACCTTTCAGGGGATGTCTCCCCCAAGTCTCTGGATGGTCGTGGGGCCGAGCGGCGACTGTCAAAGCATTCCGTTTTGCTCCAGTCGTAGGCCTTTATTGACTAAATTGTAACATGACGACCTATGTGATTTCGGCAGAACCTTTGAACCCTTAAGTTTAAGCTAGTGCGCTGACGTTCGACACACTCGATCGTTGTGAATCCACCTTTCAGGGGAGGTCTCCCCCAAGTCTCTGGACAGTTGTGGGGCCGAGCGGCGACCATCAAAGCATTCAGTTTCGCTCCAGGAGGAGGCCTTTATTGACGAAATTGTAACATGACGACCGATGTGATTTTGGCAGAACTTTTTAACCCTTAAGTTTGAGCTCGTGGGCTGACGTTCGACACACTCGATCGTTGTGAATCTACCTTTCAGGGGATGTCTCCCCCAAGTCTCTGGATGTTCGTGGGGCCGAGCGGCAACTGTCAAAGAATTCCGTTTCGCTCCAGTCGTAGCCCTTTATTGACTAAATTGTAACATGACGACCGATGTGATTTCGGCAGATCTTTTTAACCCTTATGTTTACGCTAGTGGGGTAAAGTTCGACACACTCGATCGTTGTGAATTCACCTTTCAGGGGAGGTCTCCCCCAAGTCTCTGGACGGTCGTGGGGCCGAGCGGCGACTCTCAAAGCATTCCGTTTCGCTCCAGTAGTAGGCCTTTATTGACGAAATTGTAACATGACGACCTATGTGATATTGGCAGAACTTTTTAACCCTTAAGTTTGAGATAGTGGACTGACGTTCGACACACTCGATCGTTGTGAATCCACCTTTCAGGGGAGGTCTCCCCCAAGTCTCTGGATGGTCGTGGGGCCGAGCAGCGAGTGTCAAAGCATTCAGTTTCGCTCCAGTAGTAGGCCGTTATTGACTATATTGTAACATGACGACCTATGTGATTTCTGCAGAACGTTTGAACACTTAAGTTTGAGCTAGTGGGCTGACTTTCGACAGAATCGATCGTTATGAATCCACCTGTCAGGGGAGGTTTCTTCCAACCCTCTTGGAGGTCGTGCGGCTGAAAGGCGAGCGTCAAAGCATTCCGTTTTGCCCCAGGAGTCGACCTTTATTGACTAAATTGTAACATGACGACCTTTGTGATTTTGGCAGAAATTTTGAACCCTTAAGTTTGAGCAAGTGGGCTGACGTTCGACACACTCGATCGTTGTGAATCCACCTTTCAGGGGAGGTCTCCCCCAAGTCTCTGGACGGTTGTGGGGCCGAGTGGCGACTGTCGAAGCATTCCGTTTCGCTCCAGTAGTAGGCCTTTATTGACAAAATTGTAACATGACGACCAATGTGATTTCGGCAGAACCTTTGAACCCTTAGGTTTGAGCTCGTGGGCTGACGTTCGACAAACTCGATCATTGTGAATCCACCTTTCAGGGGAGGTCTCCCCCAATTCTCTGGAAGGTTGTGGGGCCGAGCGGCGACCGTCAAAGCATTCAGTTTCGTTCGAGTCGTAGGCCTTTATTGACGAAATTGTACCATGACGACCTATGTGATTTCGGCAGAACTTTTGAACCCTTACGTTTGAGGTCGTGGGCTGACGTTCGACACACTCGATCGTTGTGAATCCACTTTTCAGGGGAGGTCTCCCCCAAATCTCTGGATGGTTGTGGGGCCGAGCGGCGACCATCAAAGCATTCAGTTTCGCTCCAGTTGTAGGCCTTTATTGACTAAATTGTAACATGACGACCTATGTGATTTCGGCAGAACTTTTGAAGTCTTAAGTTTGAGCTAGTAGGCTGACGTTCGACACACTCGATCGTTGTGAATCCACCTGTCAGTGGAGGTCTCTTCCAAGCCTCTTGGAGTTCATGCGGCTGAAAGGTGAGGGTCCAAGCATTCCGTTTTTCCCCAGAAGTCGCCCTTCATTGACTAAATTGTAACATGACGACCTATGTGATTTCGGCAGAACTTTTGAACACTTAAGTTTGAGGTAGTGGGCTGACGTTTGACACAATCGATCGTTGTGATTCCACTTTTCAGACGAGTTCTCTTCCAAGTCTCTGGATGGTCGTGGGCCGAGCGGCGACCGTCAAAGCATTCAGTTTCGCTCCAGTAGTCGGCCGTTATTGACTATATTGTAACATGACGACCTCTGTGATTTCGGCAGATCTCTTTAACCCTCAAGTTTGTGCTAGCGGGCTGACGTTCGACACACTCGATCGTTGTGAATCTACCTTTCAGGGGATGTCTCCCCCAAGTCTCTGGATGGTCGTGGGCCGAGCGGCGACCGTCAAAGCATTCAGTTTCGCTCCAGTCGTAGGCCTTTATTGACTAAATTGTAACATGAGGACCAATGTGATTTCGGCAGAACTTTTGAACACTTAAGTTTGAGCTAGTGGGCTGTCGTTCGACACTATCGATCGTTGTGATTCCACCTTTCAGATGAGGTCTCTTCCAAGCCTCTTGGAGGTCATGCGGCTGAAAGGCGAGGGTCAAAGCATTCCGTTTTGCCCCAGAAGTCCCCCTTTATTGACTAAATTGTAACATGACGACCTATGTGATTTCTGCAGAACGTTTGAACCCTTAAGTTTGAGCTAATGCGCTGACGTTCGACACACGCGATCGTTGTGTATCCACCTTTCAGAGGAGGTCTCCCCCAAGTCTCTGGACAGTTGTGGGGCCGAGCGGCGACTGTCAAAGCATTCCGTTTCGCTCCAGTCGTAGGCCTTTATTGACTAAATTGTAACATGGCGACCATGTGATTTCGGCAGATCTTTTTAACCCTTAAGTTTGAGCTAGTGGGGTGAAGTTCGACACACTCGATCGTTGTGAATCCACCTTTCAGGGGAGGTCTCCCCCAAGTCTCTTGACGGTTGTGGGGCCGAGCGGCGACCGTCAAAGCATTCAGTTTCGCTCCAGTCGTAGGCCTTTATTGACTAAATTGTACCATGACGACCTATGTGATTTCGGCAGAACTTTTGAACCCTGAGGTTTGAGCTAGTGGGCTGACGTTCGACACTATCGATCGTTGTGAATCCACCTGTCAGGGGAGGTCTCTTCCAAGCCTCTTGGAGGTCGTGCGGCTGAAAGGCGAGCGTCAAAGCATTCCGTTTTGCCCCAGTAGTCGCCCTTTATTGACTAAATTGTAACATGACGACCTATGTGATTTCGGCAGATCTTTTTAACCCTGATGTTTAAGCTAGTGGGGTGAAGTTCGACACACTCGATCGTTGTGAATTCACCTTTCAGGGGAGGTCTCCCCCAAGTCTCTGGATGGTCGTGGGGCCGAGCGGCGACTGTCAAAGCATTCCGTTTCGCTCAAGTAGTAGGCCTTTATTGACGAAATTGTAACATGACGACCTATGTTATTTTGGCAGAACTTTTTAACCCTTACGGTTGAGATAGTGGACTGACGTTCGACACACTCGATCGTTGTGAATCCACCTTTAAGGGGAGGTCTCCCCCAAGTCTCTGGATGGTCGTGGGGCCGAGCAGCGAATGTCAAAGCATTTAGTTTCGCTCCAGTAGTAGGCCGTTATTGACTATATTGTAACATGACGACCTATGTGATTTCAGTAGAACGTTTGAACACTTACGTTTGAGCTAGTGGGCTGACGTTCGACACATTCGATCGTTGTGAATCCACCTTTCAGGGGAGGTCTCCCCCAAGTCTCTTGACGGTTGTGTGGCCGAGCGGCGACCGTCAAAGCATTCAGTTTCGCTCCAGTCGTAGGCTGTTATTGACTATATTGTAACATGACGACCTATGTGATTTCTGCAGAACGTTTCAACACTTAAGTTTGAGCTAGTGGGCTGACGTTCGACACAATCGATCGTTGTGAATCCACCTTTCAGGGGAGGTCTCCCCAAAGTCTCTGGATGGTCATGTGGCCGAGCAGCGACTGTCAAAGCATTCAGTTTCGCTCCAGGAGTAGGCCTTTATTGACGAAATTGTAACATGACGACCTATGTGATTTCTGCAGAACGTTTGAACACTTAAGTTTGAGCTAGTGGGCTGACGTTTGACACACTCTATCGTTGTGAATCCACCTTTCAGGGGAGGTCTGCCTCAAATCTCTGAACGGTTGTGGTGCCAAGCGGCGACCGTCAAAGCATTCAGTTTCGCTCCAGTCGTAGGCCGTTATTGACTATATTGTAACATGACGACCTATGTGATTTCGGCAGAACTTTTGAACCCTTAAGTTTGAGCTCGTGGGCTGTCTTTCGATACAATCGATCGTTGTGAATCCACCTTTCAGGGGAGGTCTCCGCCAAGTCTCTGGATGGTCGTGTGGCCGAGCAGCGACTGTCAAAGCATTCAGTTTCGCTCCAGGAGTAGGCCGTAATTGACTATATTATAACATGACGAACTATGTGATTTCTGCAGAACGTTTGAACACTTAAGTTTGAGCTAGTGGGCTGACTTTCGACACAATCGATCGATGTGAATCCACCTTTCAGGGGAGGTCTCCGCCAAGTCTCTGGATGGTCGTGGGGCCGAGCGGCGACTGTCAAAGCATTCCGTTTTGCTCCAGTCGTAGGCCTTTATTGACGAAATTGTAACATGACTACCGATGTGATTTCGGCAGAACGTTTGAACCCTTACGTTTGAGCTAGTGCACTGACGTTCGACACAATCGATCGTTGTGAATCCACCTTTCAGGGGTGGTCTGCCCCAAGTCTCTGGATGGTCGTGGGGCCGAGCGGCGACTGTCAAAGCATTCCGTTTTGCTCCAGTCGTAGGCCTTTATTGACGAAATTGTAACATGACTACCGATGTGATTTCAGTAGAACGTTTGAACACTTAAGTTTGAGCTAGTGGGCTGACGTTCGACACATTCGATCGTTGTGAATCCACCTTTCAGGGGTGGTCTGCCCCAAGTCTCTGGATGGTCGTGGGGCCGAGCAGCGAATGTCAAAGCATTTAGTTTCGCTCCAGTAGTAGGCCGTTATTGACTATATTGTAACATGACGACCTATGTGATTTCAGTAGAACGTTTGAACACTTAAGTTTGAGCTAGTGGGCTGACGTTCGACACATTCGATCGTTGTGAATCCACCTTTCAGGGGAGGTCTCCCCCAAGTCTCTGGATGTTCGTGGGGCCGAGCGGCGACTGTCAAAGCATTCCGTTTCACTCCAGTAGTAGGCCTTTATTGACGAAATTGTCACATGACGACCTTTGTGATTTTGGCAGAAATTTTTAACCCTTAAGTTTGAGGTAGTGGGCTGACTTTCGACACAATCGATCGTTGTGAATCCACCTTTCAGGGGAGGTCTCCGCCAAGTCTCTGGATTGTCGTGGGGCCGAGCTTAAGTTAGTGCGCTGATGTTTGACACACTCGATCGTTGTGAATCCATCTTTCAGGGGAGGTCTCCCCCAAGTCTCTGGAAGGTTGTGTGGCCGAGCGGCGACCGTCAAAGCATTCAGTTTTGCAACAGGAGGAGGCCTTTTTTGACTAAATTGTACCATGACGACCTATGTGATTTCGGCAGAACTTTTGAACCCTGAGGTTTGAGCTAGTGGGCTGACGTTTAACACACTAGATCATTGTGAATCCATCTGTCAGGGGAGGTCTGCCTCAAATCTCTGAACGGTTGTGGTGCCAAGCGGCGACCTTCAAAGCATTCAGTTTCGCTCCAGTCGTAGGCCGTTATTGACTATATTGTAACATGACGAACTATGTGATTTCTGCAGAACGTTTGAACACTTACGTTTGAGCTCGTGGGCTGACTTTCGACACAATCGATCGTTGTGAATCCACCTTTCAGGGGAGGTCTCCCCCAAGTCTCTGGATGGTCGTGGGGCCGAGCGGCGACTGTCAAAGCATTCTGTTTCGCTCCAGTAGTAGGCCGTTATTGACGAAATTGTAACATGACGACCTATGTGATTTCTGCAGAACGTTTGAACACTTAAGTTTGAGCTAGTGGGCTGACGTTCGACACAATCGTTCGTTGTGAATACATCTTTCAGTTGAGGTCTCTTCCAAGCCTCTTGGAGGTCGTGCGGCTGAAAGGCGACCGTCAAAACATTCCGTTTTACCCCAGTCTTCGCCCTTTATTGAGTAAATTGTAACATGACGCCCTATGTGATTTCGGCAGAACTTTTGAACACTTAAGTTTGAGCGAGTGGGCTGACGTTCGACACACTTGTACAAAGGGAAGAGTTTTACTCTAAAATGAAAGAGAATTTACTTGGAAATCATCCTGTTAGATATATTGTAGAAGTTATCATTTATTTGCTTAGCTTGCATTAGTATTATGGACAATGTTTAGAAAGAAAGATGTCTCGCCTTCAAGAAGATGACTCAGCAGGAATCATCTGAGAGAAGGACGTGGCCGGGACGTGGCAGGTGCCATGTTTTCACCTTGAAACCCTACCCTTAGTGTGTTGTGTCTTGTAGCTTAGTACGTTATGTCTTGTAAACTTAGAAACCTCCCTATTTTCAAATAAATGCAGGAGCGACGGGAGAGATTGTTTAGAGCGTGTTGAGAGGCTGTAACCTGAACAATCTCCCATGCGCCCTCCTCATGAGTAAACTTGAATTTGAGCCTGTGTGGATTAGAGAGAGTTCTCCCTCAGGGGAGAACTTGTAAAATGCCAATTTTCAAAGTCCCGGAGTGCCCTGTGAATTTCTTGGGAAGAGATGGCTTATTCCAACTAGGACTTATACTCATTCCATCTTCAAATAAAAATATTGTAGTGAAACGAAAACATGAATTAAAAAGAGACAACCTCTATATGACACTAGAAAACAGAGAGAGTACATTCTATTATACAATCGATATCCCAGACAAACCACCGTTAAACATGGGAGAGGCCCTGTTGTCTGCAGCCTTGCAGCTTATCACACAAATAGAAGATAAAAAAAAAAACAATGATGAGCTGCATATAACACTGTGGTACAAAAACACGCCAATGCAAGACCCAGTATATGAAAACAAGTTACGACATGCGACACCTGATAAAATTACTGTAGATTATCTGTACTCAGACAATGAAGCAAAAGTCGCGGCAGGAATTATTTTACTGGACAAATTAAAGGAACTGTATAAAAATACAAGTGTCCCACGTATTTCATTGTGCAAAGATTATGGGTCACAATGGAAACATGTGGGAAGATTACTGAAACAAGGATAGGAGACAAATGATTGGCGACAAATAGAAAACAAACTGGAATACAGTGCGTCAACTGGTCTAATCAGGAATGCGATGTTTTGGACAACGCAGGCTGATGAAGGGAGACACATGCATCCTGTATGATTGGACCAAATGATCCTCACTGAAATTGATGAAGAAATATTGACATAAGCAATGCTTTCGTTTCTATACCAATAGAAAAGAACAGTCAAATTTGGTTTGCATTTAAATTTGAGGGAGAAAATATATATTTACTAGATTACCACAAGGTTACTGTGAAAGTCCAACCATTTATTCACAAGTAATAATAACAAGCATGTCTAAATTCACTCCCCCAGGAGGGCGCGACATGCAAAGATTCATTAGCCTTACTGTGTCATCTAGCAGAGGAGGGACATAAAGTTAACAAGAATAAATTGCAATGGTGTAAAAAACAAGTCAAATATCTGGTACATAATCTAAGTGTAGGAGGAAGGACTATATTAGAAGACAGAAAAGCTACAGTTTTAAAAAACCCTAAACCACAAACAAAGAAACATATGATGTCATTTTTAGGTCTGACAAATTAAGGGAGAGCATGGATTCAAAACTATGCAGAAATTATTGCACCATTGTCAAAATTTATGTATGAAGCAAACCTTAAAATGACATCACCTGTTCTATGGAATACAGAGGCGGAAAATACCTTCTGTGACATTAAACAACATTTGGTGTCCAGTGCTGCGCTCGGCCTTCCAAATTTAATGATAAAACATTCATTCAAATTGTAGATTGTAAAAGCTATGACATGACCTCCGTACTTACACAACAATACGGTGATATACTAAGAAAAATGGGCTTATTTTTTGACTAAATTGGACAACGTGACGTGTGCATTACTGCATTGTGTCAGAGCAGTTGTGGCAGCTTCAATGGCAGTAGAGAGCAGTTCCACGATTGTGTTATTTCATTCATTAACTCTTAAGGACCCACATACAGGGTCTGCTCTCCTATTGCAAACCAATATGGCGTTTTTAACACCTGCAAAATATTTATCTTGCATGGCCATCTTGCTGTCACAACCACATTTGACTGTTGAGCGATGCACAACCTTAAATCCAGCCACGCTAACACCCTTACCTGATGAAGGCACGCAGCATGATTGTCAGGAATTGGCCGAACAAACTGCTGAATTAGTAGCATTAACCGAGGCATGCAAACTAAAAATAAATAAAGATGGTACAATCTATACTGATAGCCAGTAAGAGGGTTCCACAACAAGAACGCAATTCAAAGTGCAAAACTACAAAATGAAATTTACATTAGCAAAGAGAAAAAAAAAAAAAAAACAAATATTCAAATGGGCTGCTATATTGAGCCATGCTGTGTCACATGTCTCAACAGGAGGGATGGTAAGACAGATAAATCAATATTATACAACTTATGGTTTTAATTCCTATTAAAATAATAATAATAATAATAATTTGTAGAGCATGTATGATTTGTGCTAGGTATAATCCACAAGGCAATTTGAGGCCCAGGAGAGGAATATTGAATTAAACCAAAGTGAAGGAAAAAAGTATTGTTTGGTTATCATAGATGCATTTTCTAAATGGATCGAATTATTCTCAACAAAATCACCTGATGCTCTGACGGTGGCAAAAGCACTATGTAAAGACATCATTCCAAAATATGGCATACCTGAAACCATTTACAGTGATAATGGGACTCATTTTGTAAATCAAATAATCAATAAAATAGGAACCATGTTCCACATCAATTTGAAAAACCATTGTGCTTACCACCACCCTCAGAGTGTAGGTCGAGTGGAAAGAATGAATGGGACAATACAAAATAGCAGAAAGAAACACGTGGGTTCATTTAACACACTGTAAAAGAGTCATTTCAGCTGAGTACTCAAATAGGGAAGGTGAGCAAAAGTCTGATAACGGAGCGGGAGCAGATGTGTAGATTCTGAAAACGCTTGCTGGTCAGTGAAGAAAAAAGACACCAACCCGTTTAGTGAGAACTCAGCAGAATGGCACACCCGCGTTGGTTAGGAGATTCGATGAGTTGTTACATAGCAACTTTGGTTACTATAGTGTTGATTTTGTTTTGTGGTACATGGGGCGTCCCACCCTAAATGATACAACGCATTTTTTAGATAGGAAATCACCTACCAACTGGACCAATATGACCAACCCAATAATAAGAAATTTGGAAGCATTAACTCGTACCAAAATGAGTACAGTTGATGATCAGAACTGTGGGCATGACCTCCAAATGCGGCAGAACAGTTTAATATTTTGTGCCCCCCAAAATCAAGATACTTTAATCATAATTCCATATGCGGCTCTCACCAATGATGCTCAAGAGAATGGGCAGAATTGAGGATAGGTGAAACAGGTTATGAATGGTCCAGTTGGTCACAAAAAATAGCAAAAGAATATAGAAAGAAGTTTAACATAAGCAAAATGGCCCATAGTTTAATATTGAAATACAAATCAAGTCACCCAGTGTGTTTGATGATGAGTTTGTGGGCATATTCTGGTGGAAAAGATCCCCACTTCCGAGTAGCATTGTGTTATGGCAACCGTGTTGAACCAGAAATGCCATTAAAAAACTTCAAAGAAAAGTGAACACATTTTAATGGTTAATAACATAACTACTTATGATTGGTTCCTTGTAGTCACAGGAGTTTCGGGACAAAATTCTATTCTAGTAGCACCGAATAATTTCACTTGTATAAACATGATTAGTAAAGGAAAAAAAAAAATAGGACCACTTAACGACACACGGTGTAAAGTAACCTTAAAAGTCGGACCAAAATTTATGGCAGTATCACGGAGCAGCAGCTGGTGGTGGTCCGGAGATGATAGACTGTTTGATAGATTACCTAAAGATCTGGATTGTGAACTATTATCACTTTGATATTGCATGTGTCAGTATACCCTATGCCTGTTCAAGATTTAATGGAAAGGGCACCAATGTTTTTGTCCAATCTAGAACATAGACAAAAAATAGATTTATCCTGGCAGAGGCAAAATTATCCAACATAAAATATACATCAACGCCATAGGTGTTCCTCGTGGGGTTCCTAATCAATACAAATTAGCTGACCAAGTTGCAGGAGGACTTCATATGCTGGTGGTGTACGATTAATAAAAATGTTGATGGGATAAACTATATCCACTTCAATGTACAGAGATTAGGAAATTGGACTCAGAGTGGGTTGGAAGCTGTGCATGAGCAGCTCAAAGCTACCTCTTCAAGGACGTTCCAAAACCGCATAGCTGTCGACACACTCCTCGCAAGAGAGGGAGGTGTTTGCGGTATGTTTGGAGAACAAACAATACTGCTTCAGATGGCAGCTTGACCAGAGCCATCGATGGTCTACGGACCCTCAATCAACACTCCTCGTGGGACAGCTGGATGGACGTTTTTGGTAAATATAAAACCCTAATTTCACCAATATTGATATCAATTGCTGTTTTTGCAGCCATTCTGACATTTTGTGGATGTTGTTGTATCCCATGCATTCGGGCTTTAATCAGTAAATTAATCACCACAGCCATAACCCCATGGAGAACCGTATGGAGATGATGTATCCATTACTGTTTGATGATAAAGATAATGATGATGATGATGATTTTGCTTTAACTGATTTGTTTCCTGATTCAGATGATTACGATGTTTAAACTACAAAATTCATGTATGACAAATTTACTCTGAGTATAAATGTATTTGTTTCATAAAAATGATTCTACAGTTAAAAAATCGAAATGAAGTGACTGTAAGATGATATGAGAATTTGTGCAAATACATGATAAACAGGAGGGAAATGTTAGATATATTGTAGAAGTTATCATTTATTTGCTTAGCTTGCATTAGTATTATGGACAATGTTTAGAAAGAAAGATGTCTCGCCTTCAAGAAGATGACTCAGCAGGAATCATCTGAGAGAAGGACGTGGCCGGGACGTGGCAGGTGCCATGTTTTCACCTTGAAACCCTACCCTTAGTGTGTTGTGTCTTGTAGCTTAGTACGTTATGTCTTGTAAACTTAGAAACCTCCCTATTTTCAAATAAATGCAGGAGCGACGGGAGAGATTGTTCAGAGCGTGTTGAGAGGCTGTAATCTGAACAATCTCCCATGCGCCCTCCTCATGAGAAAAAGAAACCAGCGTCTTCATTCCTTTTGTGTCTATTTTTTATAATGTTGGGCAAGATAAATCCAACAGGCTGTAACCTGAACAATCTCCCATGCGCCATCCTCATGAGTAAAATGACCAACGTCTTCATTCCTTTTGTGTTTATTCATGATAATGTTTGGTGAGATAAATCCAACACATCCTTTGTGAAGTTATGAGTGAAAATAAAAAAAGTGTAGAGTAGGCGCTGGGAAGCATTTTCAAGCAATAAAAAGAGCAAATGTGTGCAAAACTCCAACCAAAGCTTTTGGGATTCAAACCACTTCCTGTAACTCGTATAAAGGGGAGAATTTTACTCTAAAAAGCAAGAGAATTGACTGGGAAAGCATACTTTGTGAAGTTATGAGTTACAATAAAAAAAGTGGACAGCAGAGGGAGCTGGGAAGTATTTTTAAGCAATAAAAACTGCAAATGTGTGTCAAACTCCAACCAAAGCTTTGGGATTCAAACCACTGCCTGTAACTCGTATAAAGGGGAGAGTTCTAGACTAAAAAGCAAGATACTTTAATGGGAAAGCAACCTTTGTGAAGTTATGAGTCAAAATAAAAAATGTGTAAAGCAGGCGCTGGGAAGCATTTTTAAGCAATAAAAACTGAAAATGTGTGTAAAACTCCAACCAAAGCTTTGGGATTCAAACCACTGCCTGTAACTAGTATAAAGGGGAGAGTTCTACTCTAAAAAGCACGAGACTTTACAGGGAAAGCATCCTTTGTGAAGTTATGAGTCAAAATAAAAAATGTGTAAAGCAGGCGCTGGGAAGCATTTTTAAGCAATAAAAACTGAAAATGTGTGTAAAACTCCAACCAAAGCTTTGGGATTCAAACCACTGCCTGTAACTAGTATAAAGGGGAGAGTTCTACTCTAAAAAGCACGAGACTTTACAGGGAAAGCATCCTGTGTGAAGTTATGAGTCAAAATAAAAAAAGTGTACAGCTGTCGCTGGGAAGCATTTTGAAGTGATAAAAACTGCAAATGTGTGTAAAACTCCAACCAAAGCTTTGGGATTCAAACCACTGCCTGTAACTAGTATAAAGGGGAGAGTTTTACTCTGAAATGCAAGAGAATTTACTTGGAAAGCATCCTTTGTGAAGTTATGAGTTACAATAAAAAAAAGTCTACAGCAGAGGGAGCTGGGAAGTATTTTTAAGCAATAAAAACTGCAAATGTGTGTCAAACTCCAACCAAAGCTTTGGGATTCAAACCACTGCCTGTAACTAGTATAAAGGGGAGAGTTCTACTCTAAAAAGCAAGAGATGTTAATGGGAAAGCATCCTTTGTGAAGTTATGAGTTACAATTAAAAAAAGTGTACAGCAGAGGGAGCTGGGAAGCATTTTTAAGCAATAAAAACTGCAAATGTGTGTCAAACTCCAACCAAAGCTTTGGGATTCAAACCACTGCCTGTAACTAGTATAAAGGGGAGAGTTCTACTCTAAAAAGCACGAGACTTTACAGGGAAAGCATCCTTTGTGAAGTTATGAGTCAAAATAAAAAAAGTGTACAGCTGTCGCTGGGAAGCATTTTGAAGTGATAAAAACTGCAAATGTGTGTAAAACTCCAACCAAAGCTTTGGGATTCAAACCACTGCCTGTAACTAGTATAAAGGGGAGAGTTTTACTCTGAAATGCAAGAGAATTTACTTGGAAAGCATCCTTTGTGAAGTTATGAGTTACAATAAAAAAAAGTGGACAGCAGGCGCTGGGAAGCATTTTTAAGCAATAAAAATAGCAAATGTGTGTAAAACTTCAACCAAAGCATTGGGATTCAAACCACTGCCTGTAACTAGTATAAAGGGAAGAGTTTTACTCTAAAAAGCAAAAGAATTTACTTGGAAAGCATCCTTTGTGAAGTTATGAGTGAAAATAAAAAAAGTGTACAGCAGAGGGAGCTGTTAAGCATTTTTAAGCAATAAAAACTGCAAATGTGTGTCAAACTCCAACCAAAGCTTTGGGATTCAAACCACTGCCTGTAACTAGTATAAAGGTCAGAGTTATACTATAAAAAGCAAGAGAATTTACTGGGCAAGCATCCTTTTTGAAGTTATGAGTCAAAATAAAAAAAGTGTACAGCAGAGGGAGCTGGGAAGCATTTTTAAGCAATAAAAACTGCAAATGTGTATAAAACTCCAACCAAAGCTTTGGGATGCAAACCACTGCCTGTCACGAGTATAAAGGGGAGAGTTCTACTGTAAAAAGCAAGAGAATTTACTGGGAAAGCATCCTTTGTGAAGTTATGAGTTACAATAAAAAAAGTGTACAGCAGGCGCTGGGAAGCAGTTTGAAGCGATAAAAACACCAAATGTGTGTAAAACTCCAACCAAATCTTTGGGATTCAAACCACTGCCTGTAACTAGGATAAAGGGGATAGTTTTACTCTAAAAAGCAAAATAATTTACTGGGAAAGCATCCTTTGTGAAGTTATGAGTCAAAATAAAAAAAAGTGTACAGCAGAGGGAGCTGGGAAGCATTTTTAAGCAATAAAAACTGTAAATGTGTGTAAAACTCCAACCAAAGCTTTGGGATTCAAACCACTGCCTGTAACTAGTATCACGGGGAGAGTTATCATCTAAAAAGCAAAAGAATTTAGTGGGAAAGCATCCTTTGTGAAGTTATGAGTCAAAATAAAAAAGTGTACAGCAAGCGCTGGGAAGCATTTTCAAGCAATAAAAACTGTAGATGTGTGTAAAACTCCAACCAAAGATTTCGGATTCAAACCACTGCCTGTGACTAGTATAAAGGGGATAGTTCTATTCTAAAAAGCAAGAGACTTTCCTGGGAAAGCATCCTTTGTGAAGTTATGAGTCAAAATAAAAAAAAGTGTACAGCAGGCGCTGGGAAGCATTTTTAAGCGATAAAAGCCGCAAATGTGTGTAAAACTCCAACCAAAGCTTTGGGATTCAAACCACTGCCTCTAACTCGTATTAAGGGGATAATTTTACTCTGAAATGCAAGAGAATTTCCTTGGAAAGCATCCTTTCTGAAGTTATGAGTTACAATAAAAAAAGTGTACAGCAGAGGAAGCTGGGAAGCATTTTTAAGCGATAAAAACTGCAAATGTGTGTAAAACTCCAACCAAACCTTTGGGATTCAAACCACTGCCTGTAACTAGTACAAAGGGGAGAGTTCTCTTCTAAAAAGCAAGAGACTTTACTGAGAAAGCATCCTTTGTGAAGTTATGAGTCAAAATAAAAAATGTGTACAGCAGGTGCTGGGAAACATTTTTCAGCAATAAAAACAGCAAATGTGTGTAAAACTCCAACCAAAGCTTTGGGATTCAAACCACTGCCTGTAACTAGTATAAAGGGGAGAATTTTACTCTAAAAAGCAAGAGAATTTCCTTGGAAAGCATCCTTTCTGAAGTTATGAGTTACAATAAAAAAAGTGTACAGCAGAGGAAGCTGGGAAGCATTTTTAAGCGATAAAAACTGCAAATGTGTTTAAAACTCCAACCAAAGCTTTGGGTTTCAAACCACTGCCTGTAAGTAGTATCAAGGGGAGAGTTCTCTTCTAAAAAGCAAGAGACTTTACTGAGAAAGCATCCTTGGTGAAGTTATGAGTCAAAATAAAAAATGTGTACAGCAGGTGCTGGGAAGCATTTTCAAGCAATAAAAACTGTAGATGTGTGTAAAAATCCAACCAAAGCTTTGGGATTTAAAACTACTGCCTCTAACTAGTATAAAGGGGAGAATTTTACTCTGAAATGCAAGAGAATTTCCTTGGAAAGCATCCTTTCTGAAGTTATGAGTTACAATAAAAAAAGTGTACAGCAGAGGAAGCTGGGAAGCATTTTTAAGCGATAAAAACTGCAAATGTGTGTAAAACTCCAACCAAAGCTTTGGGTTTCAAATCACTGCCTGTAAGTAGTATCAAGGGGATAGTTCTCCTCTAAAAAGCAAAAGAATTTACTGTGACAGCATCCTTTGTGAAGGTATGAGTTACAATAAAAAAAGTGAACAGCAGAGGGAGCTTGGAAGCATTTTTAAGAAATAAAAACAGCAAATGTGTGTAAAACTCCAACCAAAGCTTTGGGATTCAAACCACTGCCTGTAACTAGTATCACGGGGAGAGTTCTCCTCTAAAAAGCAAAATAATTTACTGGGAAAGCATCCTTTGTGAAGTGATGAGTCAAAATAAGAAAAAGTGTACAGCAGGCGCTGGGAAGCATTTTTAAGCGATAAAAGCCGCAAATGTGTGTAAAACTCCAACCAAAGCTTTGGGATTTAAACCACTGCCTGTGACTAGTATAAAGGGGAAAGTTCTATTCTAAAAAGCAAAAGACTTTCCTGGGAAAGCATCCTTTGTGAAGTGATGAGTCAAAATAAGAAAAAGTGTACAGCAGGCGCTGGGAAGCATTTTTAAGCGATAAAAGCCGCAAATGTGTGTAAAACTCCAACCAAAACTTTGGGATTCAAACCACTGCCTCTAACTAGTATAAAGGGGAGAATTTTACTCTGAAATGCAAGAGAATTTCCTTGGAAAGCATCCTTTCTGAAGTTATGAGTTACAATAAAAAAGGTGTACAGCAGGCGCTGGGAAGCATTTTTAAGCGATAAAAGCTGCAAATGTGTGTAAAACTCCGACAAAAGCTTTTGGATTCAAACCACTGCATGTAACTAGTATAAAGGGGAGAGTTCTACTCTAAAAAGCAAGAGATGTTAATGGGAAAGCATCCTTTGTGAAGTTATGAGTTACAATTAAAAAAAGTGTACAGCAGAGGGAGCTGGGAAGCATTTTTAAGCAATAAAAACTGCAAATGTGTGTAAAACTCCAACCAAAGCTTTGGGATTCAAAACACTGCCTGTAACTTGTATAAGGGGGAGAGTTTTACTCTAAAAAGCAAGAGAATTTTCTGGGAAAGCATCCTTTGTGAAGTTATGAGTTACAATAAAAATATTGTCCAGCAGAGGGAGCTGTTAAGCATTTTTAAGCAATAAAAACTGCAAATGTGTTAAAAACTCCAACCAAATCTTTGGGATTCAAACCACTGCCTGTAACTTGTATAAAGGTGAGAGTTTTACTTTAAAAAGCAAGAGACCTTTCTGGGAAAGCATCCTTTTTTAAGTTATGAGTAAAAAAAAAAAAGTGTACAGCAGGCGCTGGGAAGCATTTTTAAGCGATAAAAGCTGCAAATGTGTGGAAAACTCCAACCAAAGCTTTTGGATTCAAACCACTGCCTCTAACTTGTATAAAGGGGAGAGTTCTCCTCTAAAAAGGAAGAGAATTTACTGGGAAAGCATCCTTTGTGAAGTTATGAGTCACAATAAAAAAAGGTGACCAGCAGAGGGAGCTGGGAAGCATTTTTAAGCAATAAAAACTGCAAATGTGTGTAAAACCAAAGCTTTGGGATTCAAACCACTGCCTGTAACTAGTTTTAAGGGGAGATTTCGACTCTAAAAAGCAAGAGAATTTACTGGGAAAGCATCCTTTGTGAAGTTATGAGTTACAATCAAAAAAGTGTACAGCAGAGGGAGCTGGGAAGCATTTTTAAGCAATAAAAACTGCAAATGTGTGTCAAACTCCAACCAAAGCTTTGGGATTCAAACCACTGCCTGTAACTAGTATAAAGGGGAGAATTTTACTCTAAAAAGCAAGAGAATTTCCTTGGAAAGCATCTTTTCTGAAGTTATGAGTTACAATAAAAAAAAGTGTACAGCAGAGGAAGCTGGGAAGCATTTTTAAGCGATAAAAACTGCAAATGTGTGTAAAACTCCAACCAAAGCTTTGGGTTTCAAACCACTGCCTGTAAGTAGTATCAAGGGGAGAGTTCTCTTCTAAAAAGCAAGAGACTTTACTGAGAAAGCATCCTTGGTGAAGTTATGAGTCAAAATAAAAAATGTGTACAGCAGGTGCTGGGAAGCATTTTCAAGCAATAAAAACTGTAGATGTGTGTAAAAATCCAACCAAAGCTTTGGGATTTAAAACTACTGCCTCTAACTAGTATAAAGGGGAGAATTTTACTCTGAAATGCAAGATAATTTCCTTGGAAAGCATCCTTTCTGAAGTTATGAGTTACAATAAAAAAAAAGTGTACAGCAGAGGAAGCTGGGAAGCATTTTTAAGCGATAAAAACTGCAAATGTGTGTAAAACTCCAACCAAAGCTTTGGGTTTCAAACCACTGCCTGTAAGTAGTATCAAGGGGAGAGTTCTCCTCTAAAAAGCAAAATAATTTACTGTGAAAGCATCCTTTGTGAAGGTATGAGTTACAATAAAAAAAGTGAACAGAGCTTTGGGATTCAAACCACTGCCTGTAACTAGTATCACGGGGAGAGTTCTCCTCTAAAAAGCAAAAGAATTTACTGGGAAAGCATCCTTTGTGAAGTGATGAGTCAAAATAAGAAATTGTGTACAGCAGGCGCTGGGAAGCATTTTTAAGCGATAAAAGCCGCAAATGTGTGTAAAACTCCAACCAAAGCTTTGGGATTTAAACCACTGCCTGTGACTAGTATAAAGGGGAAAGTTCTATTCTAAAAAGCAAAAGACTTTCCTGGGAAAGCATCCTTTGTGAAGTGATGAGTCAAAATAAGAAAAACTGTACAGCAGGCGCTGGGAAGCATTTTTAAGCGATAAAAGCCCCAAATGTGTGTAAAACTCCAACCAAAGCTTTGGGATTCAAACCACTGTCTCTAACTAGTATAAAGGGGAGAATTTTACTCTGAAATGCAAGAGAATTTCCTTGGAAAGCATCCTTTCTGAAGTTATGAGTTACAATAAAAAAGGTGTACAGCAGGCGCTGGGAAGCATTTTTAAGCGATAAAAGCTGCAAATGTGTGTAAAACTCCGACAAAAGCTTTTGGATTCAAACCACTGCATGTAACTAGTATAAAGGGGAGAGTTCTACTCTAAAAAGCAAGAGATGTTAATGGGAAAGCATCCTTTGTGAAGATATGAGTTACAATTAAAAAAAGTGTACAGCAGAGGGAGCTGGGAAGCATTTTTAAGCAATAAAAACTGCAAATGTGTGTAAAACTCCAACCAAAGCTTTGGGATTCAAAACACTGCCTGTAACTTGTATAAAGGGGAGAATTTTACTCTACAAAGCAAGAGAATTTTCTGGGAAAGCATCCTTTGTGAAGTTATGAGTTACAATAAAAACATTGTCCAGCAGAGGGAGATGTTAAGCATTTTTAAGCAATAAAAACTGCAAATGTGTTAAAAACTCCAACCAAATCTTTGGGATTCAAACCACTGCCTGTAACTTGTATAAAGGTGAGAGTTTAACTTTAAAAAGCAAGAGACCTTTCTGGGAAAGCATCCTTTTTTAAGTTATGAGTAAAAAAAAAAAAGTGTACAGCAGGCGCTGGGAAGCATTTTTAAGCGATAAAAGCTGCAAATGTGTGGAAAACTCCAACCAAAGCTTTTGGATTCAAACCACTGCCTGTAACTTGTATAAAGGGGAGAGTTCTCCTCTAAAAAGGAAGATAATTTACTGGGAAAGCATCCTTTGTGAAGTTATGAGTTACAATCAAAAAAGTGTACAGCAGAGGGAGCTGGGAAGCATTTTTAAGCACAAAAAACTGCAAATGTGTGTAAAACTCCAACCAAAGCTTTGGGATTCAAACCATTGCCTGGAACTAGTATAAAGGGGAGAGTTTTACTCGAAAAAGCAAGAGAATTTACTTGGAAGGCATCCTTTGTGAAGTTATGAGTCAAAATAAAAAATGTGGACAGCAGGCGCTGGAAAGCATTTTTAACCAATAAAAACAGCAAATGTGTAGAAAACTCCAACCAAAGCTTTGGGATTCAAACCACTGCCTGTAACTAGTATAAAGGGGAGAGTTCTCGACTAAAAAGCAAGAGACTTTACTGGGAAAGCATCCTTTGTGAAGTTATGAGTCAAAATAAAAAATGTGTACAGTAGGCGCTGGGAAGCATTTTTAAGTGACAAAAACTGCAAATGTGTGTAAAACTCCAACCAAAGCTTTGGGATTCAAACCACTGCCTGGAACTAGTATAAAGGGGGGAGTTTTACTCTAAAAAGCAAGACAATTTACTGGGAAAGCATCCTTTGTGAAGTTATGAGTTACAATAAAAAAAGTGTACAGCAGGCCCTGGGAATAATTTTTAAGCGATAAAAACTGCAAATGTGTGTAAAACTCCAACCAAAGCTTTGGGATTCAAACCACTGCCTGTAACTAGTATAAAGGGGGGAGTTTTACTCTAAAAAGCAAGCCAATTTACTGGGAAAGCATCCTTTGTGAAGTTATGTGTGAAAATAAAAAAAGTGTCCAGCAGAGGGAGCTCGGAAGCATTTTTAAACAATAAAAACTGCAAATGTGTGGAAAACTCCAACCAAAGCTTTGGGATTCAAACCACTGCCTGGAACTAGTACAAAGGTGAGAGTTCTACTCTGAAAAGCAAGAGACTTTACTGGGAAAGCATCCTTTTTGAAGTTATGAGTCAAAATAAAAAAAGTGTGCAGAAGGCGCTGGGAAGCATTTCTAAGCGATGAAAGCTGCAAATGTGTGTAAAACTCCAACCAACGCTTTGGGATTCAAACCACTGCCTCTAACTAGTATACAGGGGAGACCTTTACTCTTAAATGGAAGAGAATTTACTTGGAAAGCATCCTTTTTGAAGTTATGAGTCAAAATAAAAAAAGTGTACAGAAGGCGCTGGGAAGCATTTTTAAGCGATAAAAACTGCAAATGTGTGGAAAACTCCAAGCAAAGCTTTGGGATTCAAATCACTGCCTGTAACTAGTATAAAGGTGAGAACGATACTCAAAAAAGCAAGAGACTTTACTGGGAAAGCATCCTTTGTGAAGTTATGAGTTACAATAAAAAAAAAGTGTACAGCAGGCGCTGCGAAGCATTTTTAAGCGATAAAAGCTGCAAATGTGTGTAAAACTCCAACCAAAGATTTGGAATTCAAACCACTGCCTGTAACTTGTATAAAGGGGAGAGTTCTCCTCTAAAAAGCAAAAGAATTTACTGGGAAAGCATCCTTTGTGAAGTTATGAGTTACAATTCAAAAAAGTGTACAGCAGAGGGAGCTGGGAAGCATTTTTAAGCAATAAAAACTGCAAATGTGTGTAAAACTCCAACCAAAGCTTTGGGATTCAAAACACTGCCTGTAACTCGTATAAAGGGGAGAGTTTTCCTCCAAAAAGCAAGAGAATTAACTGGGAAAGCATCCTTTGTGAAGTTATGAGTTACAATAAAAAAAGTGTACAGCAGAGGGAGCTGGGAAGCATTTTTTAAGCAATAAAAACTGTAAATGTGTGTAAAACTCCAACAAAAGGTTTGGGATTCAAAACACTGCCTGTAACTAGTACTAAGGGGAGAGTTCTACTCGAAAAAGCAAGAGACTTTATTGGGAAAGCATCCTTTGTGAAGTCATGAGTCAAAATAAAAAAAGTGTCCAGCAGGCGCTGGGAAGCATTTTTAAGCGATAAAAGCTGCAAATGTGTGGAAAACTCCAACCAAAGCTTTGGTATTCAAACCACTCCCTCTAACTTGAATAAAGGGGAGAGTTTTACTCTGAAATGCAAGATAATTTACTTGGAAAGCATCCTTTGTGAAGTTATGAGTCAAAATAAAAAATGTGTACAGCAGGCGCTGGGAAGCATTTTTAAGCAATAAAAACTGCAAATGTGTGTAAAACTCCAACCAAAGCTTTGGTATTCAAATCACTGCCTGTAACTAGTATAAAGGGGAGAGTTTTACTCGAAAAAGAAAGAGAATTTACTGGGAAAGCATCCTTAGTGAAGTTATGAGTTACAATAAAAAAAAGTGTACAGCAGAGGGAGCTGGGAAGCATTTTTAAGCAATAAAAACTGCAAATGTGTGTAAAACTCCAACCAAAGCTTTGAGATTCAAACCACTGCCAGTAACTAGTATAAAGGGGAGAGTTCTACTCTAAAAAGCAAGAGAATTTACTGGGAAAGCATCCTTTGTGAAGTTATGAGTTACAATTAAAAAAAGTGTACAGCAGAGGGAGCTGGGAAGCATTTTTAAGCAATAAAAACTGCAAATGTGTGTAAAACTCCAACCAAAGCTTTGGGATTCAAAACACTGCCTGTAACTCGTATAAAGGGGAGAGTTTTCCTCTAAAAAGCAAGAGAATTTACTGGGAAAGCATCCTTTGTGAAGTTATGAGTTACAATGAAAAAAGTGTTCAGCAGAGGGAGCTGGGAAGCATTTTTAAGCAATAAAAACAGCAAATGTGTGTCAAACTCCAACCAAAGCTTTGGGATTCAAACCACTGCCGGTAACTAGTACAAAGGGGAGAGTTCTACTCTATAAAGCAAGAGACTTTATTGGGAAAGCATCCTTTGTGAAGTTATGAGTCATAATAAAAAAAGTGTACAGCAGGCGATGGGAAGCATTTTTAAGCGATAAAAGCTGCAAATGTGTGTAAAACTCCAACCAAAGCTTTGGGATTCAAACCACTGCCTCTAACTTGAATAAAGGGGAGAGTTTTACTCTGAAATGCAAGAGAATTTACTTGGAAACCATCCTTTGTGAAGTTATGAGTTACAATAAAAAAAGTGTACAGCAGAGGGAGCTGTTAAGTATTTTTAAGCGATAAAAGCTGCAAATGTGTGTAAAACGCCAACCAAAGCTTTGGGATTCAAACCACTGCCTGTAACTAGTATAAAGGGGAGAGTTCTACTCTAAAAAGCAAGATAATTTACTGGGAAAGCATCTTATGTGAAGTTATGAGTTAAAATAAAAGAAGTGTCCAGCAGAGGGAGCTGGGTAGCATTTTGAAGCATTAAAAACTGCAAATGTGTGTAAAACTCCAACCAAAGCTTTGGGATTCAAACCACTGCCTGTAACTAGTAAAAACGGGAGAGTTCTACTCTAAAAAGCAAGATAATTTACTTGGAAAGCATCCTTTGTGAAGTTATGAGTCAAAATAAAAAATGTGTACAGCAGGCGCTGGGAAGCATTTTTAAGCAATAAAAACTGCAAATATGTGTAAAACTCCAACCAAAGCTTTGAGATTCAAACCACTGCCTGTAACTAGTAAAAACGGGAGAGTTCTACTCTAAAAAGCAAGAGAATTTACTGGGAAAGCATCCTCTGTGAAGGTATGAGTGATAAAAAAAAAGTGTCCAGCAGAGGGGGCAGGGTAGCATTTTTAAGCATTAAAAACTGCAAATGTGTGTAAAACTCCAACCAAAGCATTGGGATTCAAACCACTGCCTGTAACCAGTATAAAGGGGAGAGTTTAACTCTAAAAAGCAAGAGAATTTACTTGGAAAGCATCCTTTGTGTAGTTTTGAGTCAAAATAAAAAATGTGTACAGCAGGCGCTGGGAAGCATTTTTCGCGAGAAAACGTGCAAATGTGTGTAAAACTCCAACCAAAGCTTTGGTATTCAAACCACTGCCTGTAACTATTATAAAGGGGAGAGTTTGACTCTAAAAAGCAAGAGAATTCACTGGGAAAGCATCTTTTGTGAAGTTATGAGTGAAAATAAAAAAAGTGTACAGCAGAGGGAGCTCGGAAGCATTTTAAGCGATAAAAACTGCAAATGTGTGTAAAACTCCAACCAAAGCTTTGGGATTCAAACCATTGCCTGTAACTAGTATAAAGGGGAGAGGTTTACTCTCAAAAGCAAGAGAATTTACTGGGAAAGCATCCTTTGTGAAGTTATGAGTTACAATTACAAAAGTGTACAGCAGAGGGAGCTTTTAAGCATTTTTAAGCAATAAAAACTACAAATGTGTGTAAAACTCCTACCTAAATTTGGGTTCCAAACCACTGCCTGTAACTAGTATAAATGGGAGAGTTCTACTTTAAAAGCAAGAGACTTTCCTGGGAAAGCATCCTTTGTGAAGTTATGAGTCAAAATAAAAAAAGTGTACAGCAGAGGGAGCTGTTAAGCATTTCTAAGCAATAAAAACTACAAATGTGTGCAAAACTCCAACCAAAGTTTGGGATTCAAACCACTGCCTCTAACTAGTATAAAGGGGAGACTTTGACTCTAAAAAGCAAGAGACTTTACTGGGAAAGCATCCTTTGAGAAGTTATGAGTCAAAATCAAAAAAGTGTACAGCAGGTGCTGGGAAGTATTTTTAAGCGATAAAAGCTGCAAATGTGTGTAAAACTCCAACCAAAGCTTTGGGATTTAAACCACTGCCTGTAACTTGTAAAAAAGGGGAGACGTCAACTCTAAAAGGCAAGAGAATTTACTGGGAAAGCATCCTTTGTGAAGTTATGAGTCAAAATAAAAAAAGTTTACAGCAGAGGGAGCTGGGAAGCATTTTTTAGCAATAAAAACTGCAAATGTGTGTCAAACTTCAACCAAAGCTTTGGGATTCAAACCACTGCCTGTAACTATTATAAAGGGGAGAGTTTTACTTTAAAAGCAAGAGACTTTCCTGGGAAAGCATGCTTTGTGAAGTTATGAGTCAAAATAAAAAAAGTGAACAGCAGGCGCTGGGAAGCATTTTTAAGCGATAAAAGCTGCAAATGTGTGTTAAACTCCAAGCAAAGCTTTGGGATTCAAACCACTGCCTCTAACTAGTGTAAAGGGGATAGTTTGACTCTAAAAAGCAAGAGACTTTACTGGGAAAGCATCCTTTGTTAAGTTATGAGTCAAAATCAAAAAAGTGTACAGCAGGTGCTGGGAAGTATTTTTAAGCGATAAAAGCTGCAAATGTGTGTAAAACTCCAACCAAAGCTTTGGGATTCAAACCACTGCCTGTAACTAGTATAAAGGGGAGAGTTCTCCTCTAAAAAGCAAGAGACTTTACTGGGAAACAAACTTTTGTGAAGTTATCAGTCAAAAGAAAAAATGTGTACAGCAGGCGCTGGGAAGCATTTTTAAGCAATAAAAACAGCAAATGTGTGTAAAACTCCAACCAAAGCTTTGGGATTCAAAACACTGCCTGTAACTCGTAGAAAGGGGAGAGTTTTACTCTAAAAAGCAAGAGAATTTACTGGGAAAGCATCCTTTGTGAAGTTATGAGTCAAAATAAAAAAAGTGTACAGCAGGCGCTGGGAAGCATTTTTAAGCGATAAAAGCTGCAAATGTGTGGAAAACTCCAACCAAAGCTTTGGGATTCAAACCACTGCCTCTAACTTGAATAAAGGGGAGAGTTTTACTCTGAAATGCAAGAGAATTTACTTGGAAAGCATCCTTTGTGAAGTTATGAGTGAAAATAAAAAAAGTGTACAGCAGAGGGAGCTGTTTAGCATTTTTAAGCAATAAAAACTACAAATGTGTGTAAAACTCCAACCAAATCTTTGGGTTTCAAACCACTGCCTGTAACTAGTATAAAGGGGAGAGTTCTACTTTAAAAGCAAGAGACTTTCCTGGGAAAGCATCCTTTGTGAAGTTATGAGTCAAAATAAAAAAAGTGTACAGCAGGCGCTGGGAAGCATTTTTAAGCGATAAAAGCTGCAAATGTGTGTAAAACTCCAACCAAAGCTTTGGGTTTCAAACAACTGCCTCTAACTAGTATAAAGGGGAGAGTTTGACTCTAAAAAGCAAGAGACTTTACTGGGAAAGCATCCTTTGTGAAGTTATGAGTTACAATAAGAAAAGTGTCCAGCAGAGGGAGATGGGGAGCATTTTTAAGCATTAAAAACTGCAAATGTGTAAAACTCCAACCAAAGCTTTGGGATTCAAACCACTGCCTCTAACTTGAATAAAGGGGAGAGTTTTACTCTGAAATGCAAGATAATTTACTTGGAAAGCATCCATTGTGAAGTTATGAGTCAAAATAAAAAATGTGTAAAGCAGGCGCTGGGAAGCATTTTTAAGCAATAAAAACAGCAAATGTGTGTAAAACTCCAACCAAAGCTTTGGGATTCAAAGCACTGCCTGTAACTCGTATAAAGGGGAGAGTTTTCCTCTAAAAAGCAAGAGAATTTACTGGGAAAGAATCCTTTGTGAAGTTATGAGTTACAATAAAAAAAGTGTTCAGCAGAGGGAGCGGGGAAGCATTTTTAAGCAATAAAAACAGCAAATGTGTGTAAAACTCCAACCAAAGCTTTGGGATTCAAACCACTGCCTGTAACTAGTACAAAGGGGAGCGTTCTACTCTAAAAAGCAAGATACTTTATTGGGAAAGCATCCTTTGTGAAGTTATGAGTCATAAAAAAAAAAGTGTACAGCAGGCGCTGGGAAGCATTTTTAAGCGATAAAAGCTGCAAATGTGTGTAAAACTCCAACCAAAGCTTTGGGATTCAAACCACTGCCTCTAACTTGAATAAAGGGGAGAGTTTGACTCTGAAATGCAAGAGAATTTACTTGGAAAGCATCCTTTGTGAAGTTATGAGTGAAAATAAAAAAAGTGTTCAGCAGAGGGAGCTCGGAAGCATTTTAAGCGATAAAAACTGCAAATGTGTGTAAAACTCCAACCAAAGCTTTGGGATTCAAACCACTGCCTGTAACTAGTATAAAGGGGAGAGTTTTACTCTCAAAAGCAAGATAATTTACTGTGCAAGCATCCTTTGTGAAGTTATGAGTTACAATAAAAAAAGTGTAAAGCAGAGGGAGCTGTTAAGCATTCTTAAGCAATAAAAACTACAAATGTGTGAAAACTCCAACCAAACCTTTGGGTTTCAAACCACTGCCTTTAACTAGTATAAAGGGGAGAGTTCTACTTTTAAAGCAAGAGACTTTACTGGGAAAGCATCATTTGTGAAGTTATGAGTCAAAAACAAAAAAGTGTACAGCAGGTGCTGTGAAGTATTTTTAAGCGATAAAAGCTGCAAATGTGTGTAAAACGCCAACCAAAGCTTTGGGATTCAAACCACTGCCTGTAACTAGTATAAAGGGGAGAGTTCTTCTCTAAAAAGCAAGAGACTTTACTGGGAAAGCAGCCTTTGTGAAGTTCTGAGTGAAAATAAAAAAAGTGTCCAGCTAAGGGAGCTGTTCAGCATTTTTAAACAATAAAAACTGCAAATGTGTGTAAAACTCCAACCAAAGCTTTGGGATTCAAACCACTGCCTGTAACTTGTATAAAGGTGAGAGTTATACTCTAAAAAGCAAGAGACTTTACTGGGAAAGCATCCTTTTTTAAGTTATGAGTCAAAAAAAAAAGTGTACAGCAGGCGCTGGGAAGCATTTTTAAGCGATAAAAGCTGCAAATGTGTGTTAAACTCCAACCAATGCTTTGGGATTCAAACCACTGCCTGTAACTTGTATAAAGGGGAGAGTTCTACTCTAAAAAGCAAGAGAATTTACTGGGAAAGCATCCTTTTTGAATTTATGAATCAAAATAAAAAAAGTCTACAGCAGGCGCTGGGAAGCATTTTTAAGTGATAAAAACTGCAAATGTGTGTAAAACTCCAAACAAAGCTTTGGGATTCAAACCACTGCCTCTAACGAGTATACAGGGGAGAGTTTTACTCTGAAATGCAAGACAATTTAGTTGGAAAGCATCCTTTGTGAAGTTTTGAGTGAAAATAAAAAAGTGTCCAGCAGAGGGAGATGGGAAGCATTTTTAAGCCATAAAAACTGCAAATGTGTGTCAAACTCCAACCAAATCTTTGGGATTCAAACCACTGCCTGTAACTTGTATAAAGGTGAGAGTTATACAATAAACAGCAAGAGACCTTACTGGGAAAGCATTCTTTGTGAAGTTATGAGTTACAATAAAAAAAGTGTACAACAGAGAGAGCTGTTATGCATTTTTAAGCAATAAAAACTGCAAATGTGTGTAAAACTCCAACCAAAGCTTTGGGATTCAAACCACAGCCTGTAACTCGTATAAAGGGGAGAGTTTTACTTGAAAACGCAAGAGAATTAACTGGGAAAGAAACCTTTGTGAAGTTATGAGTGAAAATAAAAAAAAGTGTACAGCAGAGGGAGCTGGGAAGCATTTTTAAGCAATAAATACTGCAAATGTGTGTAAAACTCCAACCAAAGCTTTGGGATTCAAACCACTGCCTGTAACTCGTATAAAGGTGAGAGTTCTACTCTAAAAACCAAGAGACTTTACTTGGAAAGCATCCTTTGTGAAGTTATGAGTGAAAATAAAAAAAGTGTACAGCAGGCGCTGGGAAGCATTTTTAAGCGATAAAAACAGCATATGTGTGTAAAACTCCAACCAAAGCTTTGGGATTCAAACCACTGCCTGTAACGAGTATAAAGGGGAGAGTTCTACTCTAAAAAGCAAGAGACTTTACTGGGAAAGCATCCTTTGTGAAGTTATGAGTGACAAATAACGTGTACAGCAGAGGGAGCTGTTAAGCAGTTTTAAGCAATAAAAACTGCAAATGTGTGGAAAACTCCAACCAAATCTTTGGGATTCAAACCACTGCCTGTAACTAGTATCAAGGGGAGAGTTTTACTCTAAAAAGCAAGAGACTTTACTGGGAAAGCATCCTTTGTGAAGTTATGAGTGAAAATAAAAAAAGTGTACAGTAGGCACTGGGAAGTATTTTTAAGCGATAAAAACTGCAAATGTGTTTAAAACTCCAACCAAAGCTTTGGGATTCAAACCACTGCCCGTAACTAGTATGAAGGGGAGAGTTTTACTCTAAAATACAAGAGAATTTACTTGGAAAGCATCCTTTGTGAAGTTATGAGTAAAAATAAAACAAGTGTACAGCAGGTGCTGGGAAGCATTTTCAAGCAATAAAAACAGCAAATGTGTGTAAAACTCCAACCAAAGCTTTGGGATTCAAACCACTGCCTGTAACTAGTATAAATGGGAGAGTTCTACTCTAAAAAGCAAGATAATTTACTGTGAACGCATCCTTTGTGAAAAGCATCCTTTGTGAAGTTATGAGTTACAACAAAAAAAGTGTACAGCAGAGGGAGCTGGGAAGCATTTTTAAGCGATAAAAACTGCAAATGTGTGTAAAACTCCAACCAAAGCTTTGGGATTCAAACCACTGCCTGTAACTCATATAAAGGGGAGAGTTTCACTCTAAAAAGCAAGAGACTTTACTTGGAAAGCATCTTTTGTGAAGTTATGAGTCAAAATAAAAAATGTTTACAGCATTTTTAAGCAATAAAAACTGCAAATGTGTGTAAAACTCCAACCAAAGCTTTGGGATTCAAACCACTGCCTGTAACTAGTATAAAGGTGAGAGTTCTTCTCTAAAAAGCAAGAGACTTTACTTGGAAAGCATCCTTTGTGAAGTTATGAATTACAATGAAGAAAAGTGTACAGCAGAGGGAGCTGGGAAGCATTTTTAAGCAAAAAAACTGCAAATGTGTGTAAAACTCCAACCAAAGCTTTGGGATTCAAACCACTGCCTGTAACTTGAATAAAGGTGAGAGTTATATTCTAAAAAGCAAGAGAATTTACTGGGAAAGCATCCTTTGTGAATTTATGAGTTACAATAAAAAAAGTGTACAGCAGAGGGAGCTGGGAAGCATTTTTAAGCAATAAAAACAGCAAATGTGTGTAAAACTCCAACCAAAGCTTTGGGATTCAAACCACTGCCTGTAACTAGTATAAAGGGGAGAGTTTTACTCTCAAAAGCAAGATAATTTACTGTGAAAGCATCCTTTGTGAAGTTATGAGTTACAATAAAAAAAAGTGTACAGCAGAGGGAGCTGTTAAGCATTCTTAAGCAATAAAAACTACAAATGTGTGTAAAACTCCAACCAAACCTTTGGGTTTCAAACCACTGCCTGTAACTAGTATAAAGGGGAGAGTTCTACTTTTAAAGCAAGAGAATTTACTGGGAAAGCATCATTTGTGAAGTTATGAGTCAAAATCAAAAAAGTGTTCAGCGGGTGCTGTGAAGTATTTTTAAGCGATAAAAGCTGCAAATGTGTGTAAAACGCCAACCAAAGCTTTGGGATTCAAACCACTGCCTGTAACTAGTATAAAGGGGAGAGTTTTACTCTCAAAAGCAAGAGAATTTACTGTGAAAGCATCCTTTGTGAAGTTATGAGTTACAATAAAAAAAGTGTACAGCAGAGGGAGCTGTTAAGCATTCTTAAGCAATAAAAACTACAAATGAGTGTAAAACTCCAACCAAACCTTTGGGTTTCAAACCACTGCCTGTAACTAGTATAAAGGGGAGAGTTCTACTTTTAAAGCAAGAGACTTTACTGGGAAAGCATCATTTGTGAAGTTATGAGTCAAAATCAAAAAAGTGTACAGCAGGTGCTGTCAAGTATTTTTAAGCGATAAAAGCTGCAAATGTGTGTAAAACGCCAACCAAAGCTTTGGGATTCAAACCACTGCCTGTAACTAGTATAAAGGGGAGAGTTCTACTCTAAAAAGCAAGAGACTTTACTGGGAAAGCATCCTTTGTGAAGTTCTGAGTGAAAATAAAAAAAGTGTCCAGCAAAGGGAGCTGTTCAGCATTTTTAAACAATAAAAACTGCAAATGTGTGTAAAACTCCAACCAAAGCTTTGGGATTCAAACCACTGCCTGTAACTTGTATAAAGGTGAGAGTTATACTCTAAAAAGCAAATGACTTTACTGGGAAAGCATACTTTTTTAAGTTATGAGTAAAAAAAAAAAGTGTACAGCAGGCGCAAGGAAGCATTTTTAAGCGATAAAAGCTGCAAATGTGTGTTAAACTCCAACCAATGCTTTGGGATTCAAACCACTGCCTGTAACTTGTATAAAGGGGAGAGTTCTACTCTAAAAAGCAAGAGACTTTACTGGGAAAGCATCCTTTGTGAAGTTATGAGTTACAATAAAAAAAGTGTACAGCAGAGGGAGCTGTTAAGCATTCTTAAGCAATAAAAACTACAAATGAGTGTAAAACTCCAACCAAACCTTTGGGTTTCAAACCACTGCCTGTAACTAGTATAAAGGGGAGAGTTTTATTTTAAAAAGCAAGAGAATTTACTGGGAAAGCATCCTTTGTGAATTTATGATTTACAATTAAAAAAGTGTACAGCAGAGGGAGCTGGGAAGCATTTTTAAGCAATAAAAACTGAAAATGTGTGGAAAAACTCCAACCAAAGCTTTGGGATTCAAACCACAGATTGTAACTCGTATAAAGGGGAGAGTTTTACTTGAAAAAACAAGAGAATTTACTGGGAAAGCATCCTTTGTGAAGTTATGAGTTACAATTAAAAAAGTGAACAGCAGAGGGAGCTGGGAAGTATTTTTAAGCAATAAAAACTGCAAATGTGTGTAAAACTCCAACCAAAGCTTTGGGATTCAAATCACTGCCTGTAACTAGTATAAAGGGGAGAGTTCTACTCTAAAAACCAAGAGACTTTACTGGGAAAGCATCCTTTTTGAAGTTATGAGTTACAATAAAAAAATTGTACAGCAGGCGCTTGGAAGCATTTTTAAGCGATAAAAACTGCAAATGTGTGTAAAACTCCAACCAAAGCTTTGGGATTCAAACCACTGCCTGTAACTCGTATAAAGGTGAGAGTTCTACTCTAAAAAGCAAGAGACTTTACTTGGAAAGCATCCTTTGTGAAGTTATGAATTACAATTAAAAAAAGTGTACAGCAGAGGGAGCTGGGAAGCATTTTTAAGCAATAAAAACTGAAAATGTGTGTAAAACTCCAACCAAAGCTTTGGGATTCAAAACACTGCCTGTAACTCGTATAAAGGGGAGTGTTTGACTCTAAAAAGCAAGTGAATTTACTGGGAAAGCTTCCTTTGTGAAGTTATGAGTGAAAATAAAAAAAGTGTACAGCAGGCGCTGGGAAGCATTTTTAAGCGATAAAAACAGCATAGGTGTGTAAAACTCCAACCAAAGCTTTGGGATTCAAACCACAGCCTGTAACGAGTATAAAGGGGAGAGTTCTACTCTAAAAAGCAAGAGACTTTACTGGGAAAGCATCCTTTGTGAAGTTATGAGTGACACAAAAACGTGTACAGCAGAGGGAGCTGTTAAGCATTTTTAAGCAATAAAAACTGCAAATGTGTGTAAAACTCCAAACAAAGCTTTGGGATTCAAACCACTGCCTGTAACTAGTATAAAGGGGAGAGTTCTACTCTAAAAAGCAAGAGACTTTACTGGGAAAGCATCTTTTGTGAAGTTATGAGTGACAAAAAAAAGTGTACAGCAGAGGGAGCTGTTAAGCATTTTTAAGCAATAAAAACTGCAAATGTGTGGAAAACTCCAACCAAATCTTTGGGATTCAAACCACTGCCTGTAACTAGTATCAAGGGGAGAGTTTTACTCTAAAAAGCAAGAGACTTTACTGGGAAAGCATCCTTTGTGAAGTTATGAGTGAAAATAAAAAAAGTGTACAGTAGGCGCTGGGAAGTATTTTTAAGCGATAAAAACTGCAAATGTGTTTAAAACTCCAACCAAAGCTTTGGGATTCAAACCGCTGCCCGTAACTAGTATGAAGGGGAGAGTTTTACTCTAAAATACAAGAGAATTTACTTGGAAAGCATCCTTTGTGAAGTTATGAGTAAAAATAAAACAAGTGTACAGCAGGTGCTGGGAAGCATTTTCAAGCAATAAAAACAGCAAATATGTGTAAAACTCCAACCAAAGCTTTGGGATTCAAACCACTGCCTGTAACTAGTATAAATGGGAGAGTTCTACTCTAAAAAGCAAGATAATTTACTGTGAACGCATCCTTTGTGAAAAGCATCCTTTGTGAAGTTATGAGTTACAACAAAAAAAGTGTACAGCAGAGGGAGCTGGGAAGCATTTTTAAGCGATAAAAACTGCAAATGTGTGTAAAACTCCAACCAAAGCTTTGGGATTCAAACCACTGCCTGTAACTCATATAAAGGGGAGAGTTTCACTCTAAAAAGCAAGAGACTTTACTTGGAAAGCATCTTTTGTGAAGTTATGAGTCAAAATAAAAAATGTTTACAGCATTTTTAAGCAATAAAAACTGCAAATGTGTGTAAAACTCCAACCAAAGCTTTGGGATTCAAACCACTGCCTGTAACTAGTATAAAGGTGAGAGTTCTTCTCTAAAAAGCAAGAGACTTTACTTGGAAAGCATCCTTTGTGAAGTTATGAATTACAATGAAGAAAAGTGTACAGCAGAGGGAGCTGGGAAGCATTTTTAAGCAATAAAAACTGCAAATGTGTGTAAAACTCCAACCAAAGCTTTGGGATTCAAACCACTGCCTGTAACTAGTATAAATGGTAGAGTTCTACTCAAAAAAGCAAGATAATTTACTGTGAAAGCATCCTTTGTGAAAAGCATCCTTTGTGAAGTTATGAGTTACAACAAAAAAAGTGTACAGCAGAGGGAGCTGGGAAGCATTTTTAAGCAAGAAAAACTGCAAATGTGTGTAAAACTCCAACCAAAGCTTTGGGATTCAAACCACTGCCCGTAACTAGTCTAAAGGGGAGAGTTTCACTCTAAAAAGCAAGAGATTTTACTGGGAAAGCATCCTTTGTGAAGTTATGAGTCAAAATAAAAAAAGTGTTCACCAGGCGCTGGGAAGCATTTTTAAGCAATAAAAACTGCAAATGTGTGTAAAACTCCAACCAAAGCTTTGGGATTCAAACCACTGCCTCTAACTCGTATAAAGGGGAGAGTTTTACTCGAAAAAGCAAGAGAATTTACTGGGAAAGCATCCTTTGTGAAGTTATGAGTCAAAATAAAAAAAGTGTTCAGCAGGCGCTGGGAAGCATTTTTAAGCAATAAAAACTGCAAATGTGTGTAAAACTCCAACCAAAGGTTTGGGATTCAAACCACTGCCTGTAACTCGTATAAAGGGGAGAGTTGTACTCTAAAAAGCAAGAAAATTTACTGGGAAAGCATCCTTTGTGAAGTTATGATTCAAAATAAAAAATGTGTACAGCAGGCGCTGGGAAGCATTTTTAAGCAATAAAAACTGCAAATGTGTGTAAAACTCCAACCAAAGCTTTGGGATTCAAATCATTGCCTGTCACTCGTATAAAGGGGAGAGTTTTACTCGAAAAAGCAAGAGAATTTACTGGGAAAGCATCCTTTGTGAAGTTATGAGTTACAATTAAAAAAGTGTACAGCAGAGGGAGCTGGGAAGCATTTTTAAGCAATAAAATCTGCAAATGTGTGTAAAACTCCAACCAAAGCTTTGGGATTCAAACCAGTGCCTGTAACTAGTATAAAGGGGAGAGTTCTACTCTAAAAACCAAGAGACTTTACTGGGAAAGCATTCTTCGTGAAGTTATGAGTTACAATAAAAAAAGTGTACAGCAGAGGGAGCTGGGAAGCATTTTTAAGCAATAAAAACTGCAAATGTGTGGAAAAACTCCAACCAAAGCTTTGGGATTCAAACCACAGCCTGTAACTCGTATAAAGGGGAGAGTTTTACTCTAAAAAGCAAGAGAATTTACTGGGAAAGCATCCTTTGTGAAGTTATGAGTCAAAATAAAAAAAATGTACAGCAGGCGCTTGGAAGCATTTTTAAGCGATAAAAACTGCAAATGTGTGTAAAACTCCAACCAATGCTTTGGGATTCAAACCACTGCCTGTCACTCGTATAAAGGGGAGAGTTTTATTTTAAAAAGCAAGAGAATTTACTGGGAAAGCATCCTTTGTGAAGTTATGATTTACAATTAAAAAAGTGTACAGCAGAGGGAGCTGGGAAGCATTTTTAAGCAATAAAAACTGAAAATGTGTGGAAAAACTCCAACCAAAGCTTTGGGATTCAAACCACAGACTGTAACTCGTATAAAGGGGAGAGTTTTACTTGAAAAAACAAGAGAATTTACTGGGAAAGCATCCTTTGTGAAGTTATGAGTTACAATTAAAAAAGTGAACAGCAGAGGGAGCTGGGAAGTATTTTTAAGCAATAAAAACTGCAAATGTGTGTAAAACTCCAACCAAAGCTTTGGGATTCTAACCACTGCCTGTAACTAGTATAAAGGGGAGAGTTCTACTCTAAAAACCAAGAGACTTTACTGGGAAAGCATCCTTTTTGAAGTTATGAGTTACAATAAAAAAATTGTACAGCAGGCGCTTGGAAGCATTTTTAAGCGATAAAAACTGCAAATGTGTGTAAAACTCCAACCGATGCTTTGGGATTCAAACCACTGCCTGTCACTCATATAAAGGGGAGAGTTTTACTCGAAAAAGCAAGAGAATTTACTGGGAAAGCATCATTTGTGAAGTTATGAGTTACAATTAAAAAATTGTACAGCAGAGGGAGCTGGGAAGCATTTTTAAGCAATAAAAACTGCAAATGTGTGTAAAACTCCAACCAAAGCTTTGGGATTCAAACCACTGCCTGTAACTAGTATAAAGGGGAGAGTTCTACTCTAAAAACCAAGAGACTTTACTGGGAAAGCATCCTTCGTGAAGTTATGAGTTACAATAAAAAAAGTGTACAGCAGAGGGAGCTGGGAAAAATTTTTAAGCAATAAAAACTGCAAATGTGTGAAAAAACTCCAACCAAAGCTTTGGGATTCAAACCACAGCCTGTAACTCGTATAAAGGGGAGAGTTTTACTTGAAAACGCAAGAGAATTAACTGGGAAAGAAACCTTTGTGAAGTTATGAGTGAAAATAAAAAAAAGTGTACAGCAGAGGGAGCTGGGAAGCATTTTTAAGCAATAAATACTGCAAATGTGTGTAAAACTCCAACCAAAGCTTTGGGATTCAAACCACTGCCTGTAACTCGTATAAAGGTGAGAGTTCTACTCTAAAAACCAAGAGACTTTACTTGGAAAGCATCCTTTGTGAAGTTATGAATTACAATTAAAAAAAGTGTACAGCAGAGGGAGCTGGGAAGCATTTTTAAGCAATAAAAACTGAAAATGTGTGTAAAACTCCAACCAAAGCTTTGGGATTCAAAACACTGCCTGTAACTCGTATAAAGGGGAGTGTTTGACTCTAAAAAGCAAGTGAATTTACTGGGAAAGCATCCTTTGTGAAGTTATGAGTGAAAATAAAAAAAGTGTTCAGCAGGCGCTGGGAAGCATTTTTAAGCGATAAAAACAGCATATGTGTGTAAAACTCCAACCAAAGCTTTGGGATTCAAACCACTGCCTGTAACGAGTATAAAGGGGAGAGTTCTACTCTAAAAAGCAAGAGACTTTACTGGGAAAGCATCTTTTGTGAAGTTATGAGTGACAAAAAAAAGTGTACAGCAGAGGGAGCTGTTAAGCATTTTTAAGCAATAAAAACTGCAAATGTGTGGAAAACTCCAACCAAATCTTTGGGATTCAAACCACTGCCTGTAACTAGTATCAAGGGGAGAGTTTTACTCTAAAAAGCAAGAGACTTTACTGGGAAAGCATCCTTTGTGAAGTTATGAGTAAAAATAAAACAAGTGTACAGCAGGTGCTGGGAAGCATTTTCAAGCAATAAAAACAGCAAATGTGTGTAAAACTCCAACCAAAGCTTTGGGATTCAAACCACTGCCTGTAACTAGTATAAATGGGAGAGTTCTACTCTAAAAAGCAAGATAATTTACTGTGAACGCATCCTTTGTGAAAAGCATCCTTTGTGAAGTTATGAGTTACAACAAAAAAAGTGTACAGCAGAGGGAGCTGGGAAGCATTTTTAAGCGATAAAAACTGCAAATGTGTGTAAAACTCCAACCAAAGCTTTGGGATTCAAACCACTGCCTGTAACTCATATAAAGGGGAGAGTTTCACTCTAAAAAGCAAGATAATTTACTGTGAAAGCATCCTTTGTGAAAAGCATCCTTTGTGAAGTTATGAGTTACAACAAAAAAAGTGTACAGCAGAGGGAGCTGGGAAGCATTTTTAAGCAAGAAAAACTGCAAATGTGTGTAAAACTCCAACCAAAGCTTTGGGATTCAAACCACTGCCTCTAACTCGTATAAAGGGGAGAGTTTTACTCGAAAAAGAAAGAGAATTTACTGGGAAAGCATCCTTTGTGAAGTTATGAGTCAAAATAAAAAAAAGTGTTCAGCAGGCGCTGGGAAGCATTTTTAAGCAATAAAAACTGCAAATGTGTGTAAAACTCCAACCAAAGGTTTGGGATTCAAACCACTGCCTGTAACTCGTATAAAGGGGAGAGTTGTACTCTAAAAAGCAAGAAAATTTACTGGGAAAGCATCCTTTGTGAAGTTATGATTCAAAATAAAAAATGTGTACAGCAGGCGCTGGGAAGCATTTTTAAGCAATAAAAACTGCAAATGTGTGTAAAACTCCAACCAAAACTTTGGGATTCAAATCATTGCCTGTCACTCGTATAAAGGGGAGAGTTTTACTCGAAAAAGCAAGAGAATTTACTGGGAAAGCATCCTTTGTGAAGTTATGAGTTACAATTAAAAAAGTGTACAGCAGAGGGAGCTGGGAAGCATTTTTAAGCAATAAAATCTGCAAATGTGTGTAAAACTCCAACCAAAGCTTTGGGATTCAAACCAGTGCCTGTAACTAGTATAAAGGGGAGAGTTCTACTCTAAAAACCAAGAGACTTTACTGGGAAAGCATTCTTCGTGAAGTTATGAGTTACAATAAAAAAAGTGTACAGCAGAGGGAGCTGGGAAGCATTTTTAAGCAATAAAAACTGCAAATGTGTGAAAAAACTCCAACCAAAGCTTTGGGATTCAAACCACAGCCTGTAACTCGTATAAAGGGGAGAGTTTTACTTGAAAACGCAAGAGAATTAACTGGGAAAGAAACCTTTGTGAAGTTATGAGTGAAAATAAAAAAAAGTGTACAGCAGAGGGAGCTGGGAAGCATTTTTAAGCAATAAATACTGCAAATGTGTGTAAAACTCCAACCAAAGCTTTGGGATTCAAACCACTGCCTGTAACTCATATAAAGGGGAGAGTTTTACTCGAAAAAGCAAGAGAATTTACTGGGAAAGCATCATTTGTGAAGTTATGAGTTACAATTAAAAAATTGTACAGCAGAGGGAGCTGGGAAGCATTTTTAAGCAATAAAAACTGCAAATGTGGAAAAACTCCAACCAAAGCTTTGGGATTCAAACCACAGCCTGTAACTCGTATAAAGGGGAGAGTTTTACTCTAAAAAGCAAGAGAATTTACTGGGAAAGCATCCTTTGTGAAGTTATGAGTCAAAATAAAAAAATTGTACTGCAGGCGCTTGGAAGCATTTTTAAGCGATACAAACTGCAAATGTGTGTAAAACTCCAACCAATGCTTTGGGATTCAAACCACTGCCTGTCACTCGTATAAAGGGGAGAGTTTTATTTTAAAAAGCAAGAGAATTTACTGGGAAAGCATCCTTTGTGAAGTTATGATTTACAATTAAAAAAGTGTACAGCAGAGGGAGCTGGGAAGCATTTTTAAGCAATAAAAACTGAAAATGTGTGGAAAAACTCCAACCAAAGCTTTGGGATTCAAACCACAGACTGTAACTCGTATAAAGGGGAGAGTTTTACTTGAAAAAACAAGAGAATTTACTGGGAAAGCATCCTTTGTGAAGTTATGAGTTACAATTAAAAAGTGAACAGCAGAGGGAGCTGGGAAGTATTTTTAAGCAATAAAAACTGCAAATGTGTGTAAAACTCCAACCAAAGCTTTGGGATTCTAACCACTGCCTGTAACTAGTATAAAGGGGAGAGTTCTACTCTAAAAACCAAGAGACTTTACTGGGAAAGCATCCTTTTTGAAGTTATGAGTTACAATAAAAAAATTGTACAGCAGGCGCTTGGAAGCATTTTTAAGCGATAAAAACTGCAAATGTGTGTAAAACTCCAACCAATGCTTTGGGATTCAAACCACTGCCTGTAACTCATATAAAGGGGAGAGTTTTACTCGAAAAAGCAAGAGAATTTACTGGGAAAGCATCATTTGTGAAGTTATGAGTTACAATTAAAAAAGTGTACAGCAGAGGGAGCTGGGAAGCATTTTTAAGCAATAAAATCTGCAAATGTGTGTAAAACTCCAACCAAAGCTTTGGGATTCAAACCAGTGCCTGTAACTAGTATAAAGGGGAGAGTTCTACTCTAAAAACCAAGAGACTTTACTGGGAAAGCATTCTTCGTGAAGTTATGAGTTACAATAAAAAAAGTGTACAGCAGAGGGAGCTGGGAAGCATTTTTAAGTAATAAAAACTGCAAATGTGTGGAAAAACTCCAACCAAAGCTTTGGGATTCAAACCACAGCCTGTAACTCGTATAAAGGGGGAGAGTTTTACTCTAAAAAGCAAGAGAATTTACTGGGAAAGCATCCTTTGTGAAGTTATGAGTCAAAATAAAAAAATTGTACAGCAGGCGCTTGGAAGCATTTTTAAGCGATAAAAACTGCAAATGTGTGTAAAACTCCAACCAATGCTTTGGGATTCAAACCACTGCCTGTCACTCGTATAAAGGGGAGAGTTTTATTTTAAAAAGCAAGAGAATTTACTGGGAAAGCATCCTTTGTGAAGTTATGATTTACAATTAAAAAAGTGTACAGCAGAGGGAGCTGGGAAGCATTTTTAAGCAATAAAAACTGAAAATGTGTGGAAAAACTCCAACCAAAGCTTTGGGATTCAAACCACAGACTGTAACTCGTATAAAGGGGAGAGTTTTACTTGAAAAAACAAGAGAATTTACTGGGAAAGCATCCTTTGTGAAGTTATGAGTTACAATTAAAAAAGTGAACAGCAGAGGGAGCTGGGAAGTATTTTTAAGCAATAAAAACTGCAAATGTGTGTAAAACTCCAACCAAAGCTTTGGGATTCTAACCACTGCCTGTAACTAGTATAAAGGGGAGAGTTCTACTCTAAAAACCAAGAGACTTTACTGGGAAAGCATCCTTTTTGAAGTTATGAGTTACAATAAAAAAATTGTACAGCAGGCGCTTGGAAGCATTTTTAAGCGATAAAAACTGCAAATGTGTGTAAAACTCCAACCAATGCTTTGGGATTCAAACCACTGCCTGTCACTCATATAAAGGGGAGAGTTTTACTCGAAAAAGCAAGAGAATTTACTGGGAAAGCATCATTTGTGAAGTTATGAGTTACAATTAAAAAATTGTACAGCAGAGGGAGCTGGGAAGCATTTTTAAGCAATAAAAACTGCAAATGTGTGTAAAACTCCAAACAAAGCTTTGGGATTCAAACCACTGCCTGTAACTAGTATAAAGGGGAGAGTTCTACTCTAAAAACCAAGAGACTTTACTGGGAAAGCATCCTTCGTGAAGTTATGAGTTACAATAAAAAAAGTGTACAGCAGAGGGAGCTGGGAAAAATTTTTAAGCAATAAAAACTGCAAATGTGTGAAAAAACTCCAACCAAAGCTTTGGGATTCAAACCACAGCCTGTAACTCGTATAAAGGGGAGAGTTTTACTTGAAAACGCAAGAGAATTAACTGGGAAAGAAACCTTTGTGAAGTTATGAGTGAAAATAAAAAAAAGTGTACAGCAGAGGGAGCTGGGAAGCATTTTTAAGCAATAAATACTGCAAATGTGTGTAAAACTCCAACCAAAGCTTTGGGATTCAAACCACTGCCTGTAACTCGTATAAAGGTGAGAGTTCTACTCTAAAAACCAAGAGACTTTACTTGGAAAGCATCCTTTGTGAAGTTATGAATTACAATTAAAAAAAGTGTACAGCAGAGGGAGCTGGGAAGCATTTTTAAGCAATAAAAACTGAAAATGTGTGTGAAACTCCAACCAAAGCTTTGGGATTCAAAACACTGCTTGTAACTCGTATAAAGGGGAGTGTTTGACTCTAAAAAGCAAGTGAATTTACTGGGAAAGCATCCTTTGTGAAGTTATGAGTGAAAATAAAAAAAGTGTACAGCAGGCGCTGGGAAGCATTTTTAAGCGATAAAAACAGCATATGTGTGTAAAACTCCAACCAAAGCTTTTGGATTCAAACCACTGCCTGTAACTAGTATAAAGGGGAGAGTTCTACTCTAAAAAGCAAGAGACTTTACTGGGAAAGCATCCTTTGTGAAGTTATGAGTGACAAAAAAACGTGTACAGCAGAGGGAGCAGTTAAGCATTTTTAAGCAATAAAAACTGCAAATGTGTGGAAAACTCCAACCAAATCTTTGGGATTCAAACCACTGCCTGTAACTAGTATCAAGGGGAGAGTTTGACTCTAAAAAGCAAGATAATTTACTGTGAAAGCATCCTTTGTGAAAAGCATCCTTTGTGAAGTTATGAGTTACAACAAAAAAAGTGTGCAGCAGAGGGAGCTGGGAAGCATTTTTAAGCAATAAAAACTGCAAATGTGTGTAAAACTTCAAACAAAGCTTTGGGATTCAAACCACTGCCTGTAACTAGTATAAAGGGGAGAGTTCTACTCTAAAAAGCAAGAGACTTTACTGGGAAACCATCTTTTGTGAAGTTATGAGTGACAAAAAAAAGTGTACAGCAGAGGGAGCTGTTGAGCATTTTTAAGCAATAAAAACTGCAAATGTGTGGAAAACTCCAACCAAATCTTTGGGATTCAAACCACTGCCTGTAACTAGTATCAAGGGGAGAGTTTTACTCTAAAAAGCAAGAGACTTTACTGGGAAAGCATCCTTTGTGAAGTTATGAGTGAAAATAAAAAAAGTGTACAGTAGGCGCTGGGAAGTATTTTTAAGCGATAAAAACTGCAAATGTGTTTAAAACTCCAACCAAAGCTTTGGGATTCAAACCACTGCCCGTAACTAGTATGAAGGGGAGAGTTCTACTCTAAAAAGCAAGATAATTTACTGTGAACGCATCCTTTGTGAAAAGCATCCTTTGTGAAGTTATGAGTTACAACAAAAAAAGTGTACAGCAGAGGGAGCTGGGAAGCATTTTTAAGCAATAAAAACTGCAAATGTGTGTAAAACTCCAACCATAGCTTTGGGATTATAAACCACTGCCCGTAACTTGTATAAAGGGGAGAGTTTTACTCTAAAATGCAAGAGAATTTTCTTGGAAAGCATCCTTTGTGAAGTTATGAGTCAAAATAAAAAAAGTATACAGCAGGCGCTGGGAAGCATTTTTAAGCGATAAAAACTGCAAATGTGTGTAAAACTCCAACCAAAGCTTTGGGATTCAAACCACTGCCTGTAACTCATATAAAGGGGAGAGTTTCACTCTAAAAAGCAAGAGACTTTACTTGGAAAGCATCTTTTGTGAAGTTATGAGTCAAAATAAAAAATGTTTACAGCATTTTTAAGCAATAAAAACTGCAAATGTGTGTAAAACTCCAACCAAAGCTTTGGGATTCAAATCACTGCCTGTAACTAGTATAAAGGTGAGAGTTCTTCTCTAAAAAGCAAGAGACTTTACTTGGAAAGCATCCTTTGTGAAGTTATGAGTGAAAATAAAAAAATTGTACAGCAGAGAGAGCTGGGAAGCATTTTTAAGCGATAAAAGCTGCTAATGTGTGTAAAACTCCAACCAAAGCTTTGGGATTCAAACCCCTGCCTCTAACTCGTACAAAGGGGATAATTTTACTCTGAAATGCAAGAGATTTTACTGGGAAAGCATCCTTTGTGAAGTTATGAGTGAAAATAAAAAAAGTGTACAGAGGCGCTGGGAAGAATTTTCAAGCAATAAAAACAGCAAATGTGTGTAAAACTCCAACCAAAGCTTTAGGATTCAAACCACTGCCTTTAACGAGTATAAATGGGAGAGTTCTACTCAAAAAAGCAAGATAATTTACTGTGAAAGCATCCTTTGTGAAAAGCATCCTTTGTGAAGTTATGAGTTACAACAAAAAAAGTGTACAGCAGAGGGAGCTGGGAAGCATTTTTAAGCAAGAAAAACTGCAAATGTGTGTAAAACTCCAACCAAAGCTTTGGGATTCAAACCACTGCCCGTAACTAGTCTAAAGGGGAGAGTTTCACTCTAAAAAGCAAGAGACTTTACTGGGAAAGCATCCTTTGTGAAGTTATGAGTGAAAACAAAAAAATGTGTACAGCAGGCGCTGGGAAGCATTTTTAAGCAATAAAAACTGCAAATGTGTGTAAAACTCCAAACAAAGCTTTGGGATTCAAACCACTGCCTGTAACTAGTATAAAGGGGAGAGTTCTACTCTAAAAACCAAGAGACTTTACTGGGAAAGCATCCTTCGTGAAGTTATGAGTTACAATAAAAAAAGTGTACAGCAGAGGGAGCTGGGAAAAATTTTTAAGCAATAAAAACTGCAAATGTGTGAAAAAACTCCAACCAAAGCTTTGGGATTCAAACCACAGCCTGTAACTCGTATAAAGGGGAGAGTTTTACTTGAAAACGCAAGAGAATTAACTGGGAAAGAAACCTTTGTGAAGTTATGAGTGAAAATAAAAAAAAGTGTACAGCAGAGGGAGCTGGGAAGCATTTTTAAGCAATAAATACTGCAAATGTGTGTAAAACTCCAACCAAAGCTTTGGGATTCAAACCACTGCCTGTAACTCGTATAAAGGTGAGAGTTCTACTCTAAAAACCAAGAGACTTTACTTGGAAAGCATCCTTTGTGAAGTTATGAATTACAATTAAAAAAAGTGTACAGCAGAGGGAGCTGGGAAGCATTTTTAAGCAATAAAAACTGAAAATGTGTGTAAAACTCCAACCAAAGCTTTGGGATTCAAAACACTGCTTGTAACTCGTATAAAGGGGAGTGTTTGACTCTAAAAAGCAAGTGAATTTACTGGGAAAGCATCCTTTGTGAAGTTATGAGTGAAAATAAAAAAAGTGTACAGCAGGCGCTGGGAAGCATTTTTAAGCGATAAAAACAGCATATGTGTGTAAAACTCCAACCAAAGCTTTTGGATTCAAACCACTGCCTGTAACTAGTATAAAGGGGAGAGTTCTACTCTAAAAAGCAAGAGACTTTACTGGGAAAGCATCCTTTGTGAAGTTATGAGTGACAAAAAAACGTGTACAGCAGAGGGAGCAGTTAAGCATTTTTAAGCAATAAAAACTGCAAATGTGTGGAAAACTCCAACCAAATCTTTGGGATTCAAACCACTGCCTGTAACTAGTATCAAGGGGAGAGTTTGACTCTAAAAAGCAAGATAATTTACTGTGAAAGCATCCTTTGTGAAAAGCATCCTTTGTGAAGTTATGAGTTACAACAAAAAAAGTGTGCAGCAGAGGGAGCTGGGAAGCATTTTTAAGCAATAAAAACTGCAAATGTGTGTAAAACTCCAAACAAAGCTTTGGGATTCAAACCACTGCCTGTAACTAGTATAAAGGGGAGAGTTCTACTCTAAAAAGCAAGAGACTTTACTGGGAAACCATCTTTTGTGAAGTTATGAGTGACAAAAAAAAGTGTACAGCAGAGGGAGCTGTTAAGCATTTTTAAGCAATAAAAACTGCAAATGTGTGGAAAACTCCAACCAAATCTTTGGGATTCAAACCACTGCCTGTAACTAGTATCAAGGGGAGAGTTTTACTCTAAAAAGCAAGAGACTTTACTGGGAAAGCATCCTTTGTGAAGTTATGAGTGAAAATAAAAAAAGTGTACAGTAGGCGCTGGGAAGTATTTTTAAGCGATAAAAACTGCAAATGTGTTTAAAACTCCAACCAAAGCTTTGGGATTCAAACCACTGCCCGTAACTAGTATGAAGGGGAGAGTTCTACTCTAAAAAGCAAGATAATTTACTGTGAACGCATCCTTTGTGAAAAGCATCCTTTGTGAAGTTATGAGTTACAACAAAAAAAGTGTACAGCAGAGGGAGCTGGGAAGCATTTTTAAGCAATAAAAACTGCAAATGTGTGTAAAACTCCAACCATAGCTTTGGGATTATAAACCACTGCCCGTAACTTGTATAAAGGGGAGAGTTTTACTCTAAAATGCAAGAGAATTTTCTTGGAAAGCATCCTTTGTGAAGTTATGAGTCAAAATAAAAAAAGTATACAGCAGGCGCTGGGAAGCATTTTTAAGCGATAAAAACTGCAAATGTGTGTAAAACTCCAACCAAAGCTTTGGGATTCAAACCACTGCCTGTAACTCATATAAAGGGGAGAGTTTCACTCTAAAAAGCAAGAGACTTTACTTGGAAAGCATCTTTTGTGAAGTTATGAGTCAAAATAAAAAATGTTTACAGCATTTTTAAGCAATAAAAACTGCAAATGTGTGTAAAACTCCAACCAAAGCTTTGGGATTCAAATCACTGCCTGTAACTAGTATAAAGGTGAGAGTTCTTCTCTAAAAAGCAAGAGACTTTACTTGGAAAGCATCCTTTGTGAAGTTATGAGTGAAAATAAAAAAATTGTACAGCAGAGAGAGCTGGGAAGCATTTTTAAGCGATAAAAGCTGCTAATGTGTGTAAAACTCCAACCAAAGCTTTGGGATTCAAACCCCTGCCTCTAACTCGTACAAAGGGGATAATTTTACTCTGAAATGCAAGAGATTTTACTGGGAAAGCATCCTTTGTGAAGTTATGAGTGAAAATAAAAAAAGTGTACAGAGGCGCTGGGAAGAATTTTCAAGCAATAAAAACAGCAAATGTGTGTAAAACTCCAACCAAAGCTTTAGGATTCAAACCACTGCCTTTAACGAGTATAAATGGGAGAGTTCTACTCAAAAAAGCAAGATAATTTACTGTGAAAGCATCCTTTGTGAAAAGCATCCTTTGTGAAGTTATGAGTTACAACAAAAAAAGTGTACAGCAGAGGGAGCTGGGAAGCATTTTTAAGCAAGAAAAACTGCAAATGTGTGTAAAACTCCAACCAAAGCTTTGGGATTCAAACCACTGCCCGTAACTAGTCTAAAGGGGAGAGTTTCACTCTAAAAAGCAAGAGACTTTACTGGGAAAGCATCCTTTGTGAAGTTATGAGTGAAAACAAAAAAAGTGTACAGAGGCGCTGGGAAGAATTTTCAAGCAATAAAAACAGCAAATGTGTGTAAAACACCAACCAAAGCTTTAGGATTCAAACCACTGCCTTTAACGAGTATAATAGGGATAGTTTTACTCAAAAAAGTAAGAGAATTTACTGGGAAAGCATCCTTTTTGAAGTTATGAGTGAAAATAAAAAATGTTTACAGCATTTTTAAGCAATAAAAACTGCAAATGTGTGTAAAACTACAACAAAAGCTTTGGGATTCAAACCACTCCCTGTAACTAGTATAATAGGGATAGTTTTACTAAAAAAAGTAAGAGAATTTACTGGGAAAGCATCCTTTTTGAAGTTATGAGTGAAAATAAAAAAAGTGTACAGCAGAGGGAGCTGGGAAGCATTTTTAAGCGATAAAAACTGCAAATGTGTGGAAAACTCCAACCAAAGCTTTGGGATTCAAACCACTGCCTGTAACTAGTATAAATTAAAAAGCAAGAGAATTTAGTGGGAAAGCATCCTTTGTGAAGTTATGAGTCAAAATAAAAAATGTTTTCAGCATTTTTAAGCAATAAAAACTGCAAATGTGTGTAAAACTCTAACCAAAGCTTTGGGATTCAAACCACTGCCTGTAACTAGTATAAAGGTGAGAGTTCTTCTCTAAAAAGCAAGAGACTTTACTTGGAAAGCATCCTTTGTGAAGTTATGAATTACAATTAAGAAAGGTGTACAGCAGAGGGAGCTGGGAAGCATTTTTAAGCAATAAAAACTGCAAATGTGTGTAAAACTCCAACCAAAGCTTTGGGATTCATACCACTCCCTGTATCTAGTATGAAGGGGAGAGTTTTACTCTAAAATGCAAGAGAATTTACTTGGAAAGCATCCTTTGTGAAAAGCATCCTTTGTGAAGTTATGAGTCAAAACAAAAAAAGTATACAGCAGCCGCGGGGAAGCATTTATAAGCGATAAAAACTGCAAATGTGTGTAAAACTCCAACCAAAGCTTTGGGATTCAAACCACTGCCTGTAACTAGTATATATGGGAGAGTTCTACTCAAAAAAGCAAGATAATTTACTGTGAAAGCATCCTTTGTGAAAAGCATCCTTTGTGAAGTTATGAGTTACAACAAAAAAAGTGTACAGCAGAGGGAGCTGGGAAGCATTTTTAAGCAAGAAAAACTGCAAATGTGTGTAAAACACCAACCAAAGCTTTAGGATTCAAACCACTGCCTTTAACGAGTATAATAGGGATAGTTTTACTCAAAAAAGTAAGAGAATTTACTGGGAAAGCATCCTTTTTGAAGTTATGAGTGAAAATAAAAAATGTTTACAGCATTTTTAAGCAATAAAAACTGCAAATGTGTGTAAAACTACAACAAAAGCTTTGGGATTCAAACCACTCCCTGTAACTAGTATAATAGGGATAGTTTTACTCAAAAAAGTAAGAGAATTTACTGGGAAAGCATCCTTTTTGAAGTTATGAGTGAAAATAAAAAAAGTGTACAGCAGAGGGAGCTGGGAAGCATTTTTAAGCGATAAAAACTACAAATGTGTGGAAAACTCCAACCAAATCTTTAGGATTCAAACCATTGCCTGTAACAAGTATAAAGGGGAGAGTTTTACTCTTAAAAGAAAGAGAATTTACTGGGAAAGTATCCTTTGTGAAGTTATGAGTTACAATAAAAAAAAGTGTACAGCAGAGGGAGCTGGGAAGTATTTTTAAGCAATAAAAACTGCAAATGTGTGTAAAACTCCAACCAAAGCTTAAGGATTCAAACCACTGCCTGTAACTTGTATAAAGGGGAGAGTTCTACTCCAAAAAGCAAGAGACTTTACTCGGAAAGCATCCTTTGTGAAGTTATGAGTGAAGATAAAAAAAGTGTACAGCAGGCGCTGGGAAGCATTTTTAAGCAATAAAAACTGCAAATGATGTTTAAAACTCCAACCAAAGCTTTAGGATTCAAACCACGGCCTGTAACTCGTGTAAAGGGGAGAGTTCTACTCCAAAAAGCAAGAGACTTTACTCGGAAAGCATCCTTTGTGAAGTTATGAGTCAAAATAAAAAATGTGTACAGCAGGCGCTGGGAAGCATTTTTAAGAAATAAAAACTGCAAATGTGTGTAAAACTCCAACCAAAGCTTTGGGATTCAAACCACTGCCTGTAACTAGTATAAAGGGGAGAATTTGACTCTAAAAATCAAGAGACTTTACTGGGAAAGCATCCTTTGTGAAGTTATGAGTGAAAATAAAAAAAAGCGTACAGAGGCGCTGGGAAGCATTTTCAAGCAATAAAAACAGCAAATGTGTGCAAAACTCCAACCAAAGCTTTAGGATTCAAACCACTGCCTTTAACGAGTATAAATGGGAGAGTTCTACTCTAAAAAGCAAGATAATTTACTGGGAAAGCAACCTTTGTGAAGTGATGAGTTACAATAAAAAAAAGTTTACAGCAGAGGGAGTTGGGAAGCATTTTTAAGCAATTAAAACTGCAAATGTGTGAAACCCCAACCAAAGCTTTGGAATTCAAACCACTGCCTGCAACTAATATAAAGGGGAGAGTTTTACTCTAAAAAGCAAGAGAATTTACTGGGAAAGCATCCTTTGTGAAGTTATGAGTGAAAATAAAAAAAGTGTACAGCAGAGGGAGCTTGGAAGCATTTTTAAGCAATAAAAACTGCAAATGATGTTTTAAACTCCAACCAAAGCTTTAGGATTCAAACCACTGCCTGTAACTCGTATAAAGGGGAGAGTTCTACTCCAAAAAGCAAGAGACTTTACTCGGAAAGCATCCTTTGTGAAGTTATGAGTGAAAATAAAAAAAGTGTACAGCAGTCGCTGGGAAGCATTTTTAAGCAATAAAAACAGCAAATGTGTGTAAAATCTAACCAAAGCTTTGGGATTCAAACCACTGCCTGTAACTCGTATAAAGGGGAGAGTTTTACTCTGAAATGCAAGAGAATTTTGCTTGGAAAGCATCCTTTGTCAAGTTATGAGTGAAAATAAAAAAATTGTACAGCAGAGAGAGCTGGGAAGCATTTTTAAGCGATAAAAGCTGCTAATGTGTGTAAAACTCCAACCAAAGCTTTGGGATTCAAACCCCTGCCTCTAACTCGTACAAAGGGGATAATTTTACTCTGAAATGCAAGAGAATTTACTGGGACAGCATCCTTTGTGAAGTTATGAGTTACAATAAAAAAAGTGTACATTAGAGGGATCTGGGAAGTATTTTTCAGCAATAAAAACTGCAAATGTGTGTAAAACTCCAACCAAAGCTTTAGGATTCAAACCACTGCCTGTAACTCGTATAAAGGGGAGAGTTCTACTCCAAAAAGCAAGAGACTTTACTCAGAAAGCATCCTTTGTGAAGTTATGAGTGAAAATAAAAAAAAGGTGTACAGCAGGCCCTGGGAAGCATTTTTAAGCAATAAAAACAGCAAATGTGTGTAAAATCTCACCAAAGCTTTGGGATTCAAACCACTGCCTGTAACTCGTATAAAGGGGAGAGTTTTACTCTGAAATGCAAGAGAATTTACTTGGAAAGCATCCTTTGTGAAGTTATGAGTGACAATAAAACAATTGTACAGCAGAGGGAGCTGGGAAGCATTTTTAAGCGATAAAAATTGCAAATGTGTGTAAAACTCCAACCAAGGCTTTGGGACTCAAACCACTGCCTCTAACTAGTGTACAGGGGAGAGTTTTACTCTGAAATGCAAGAGAATTTACTTGGAAAGCATCCTTTGTGAAGTTATGAGTCAAAATAAAAAATGTGTCCAGCAGGCGCTGGGAAGCATTTTTAAGCGATAAAAACAGCAAATGTGTGTAAAACTCCAACCAAATCTTTGGGATTCAAACCACTGCCTGTAACAAGTATAAAGGGGAGAGTTTCACTCTTAAAAGCAAAATAATTTACTGGGAAAGCATCCTTTGTGAAGTTATGAGTCAAAATAAAAAAAGTGTACAGCAGAGGGAGCTGGGAAGCATTTTAAAGCAATAAAAACTGCAAATGTGTGAAACCCCAACCAAAGCTTTGGGATTCAAACCACTGCCTGCAACTAGTATAAAGGGGAGAGTTTTACTCGAAAAAGCAAGAGAATTTACTGGGAAAGCATCCTTTGCGAAGTATCAGATTTCGCTTACCCGCAGGACTAATCGGGAGAAATGTCCTGACCGGCTCTCCGTTTAAAGGGTCGAGCTCCCCCCTTATTTCCTCCCCCGGCCGGCACCAACGCCGTGAGCGCGAGGGGACGAGGAGCTGTTAAGCCGGTGTCGAGATGAATTCGCCTAGGTGCGCTCACTGCCTTTAGTTTTACGGAGCCAATCCGGTCTGCCCTCACTAATCACCCCTTGATGAGTAACCGCACCGAGTGAAAGGATAATTAAAATGAGTACTCCGTTTTTACGGCAGCTCCATCCCTTATAAATCGTTGGCATTTGTTAAAGACCTAGTAAATTTAACAGTCCTTGTCAGGACCGTACGGATTGGTGTTGGTATCGAGCCGAAGGCGATCTTGGATGAGTTACTCTGTTTTAGGAATAGTCATAGGACCCGGTGGTAGGGGTCTCGTCGAAGTTCAATCACTTTATAAGAGGTTGAGTGTTAAGGTCGAGATTAATTCTCATTTGTAAGAATGACAAAGATAGAATAGAATTAAAGCAAGGTATTTATTTCAGTGATTACACAAGGTTAGATTGATAATATGACAGTATGGGTTTGCGATATATAATGAACAATAATAAGAATAATAAAAATGGAAAGAAATAGAAGTTGTTCAAAAGTAATAAATCACAAAATAAGTATTTACCTTTTTGAGTGAGCTTTTAAGGAGTGATCAAGTCCTACGGAGCCGTAACGCCAATTAATAATAAGATAATTTGGACATCAGAACACCTGAACAGCTGACTAGCCCTTTTTCCCTTATTCCGCGCAATGTCAATAGAGGTTCTATTAGTTACCTTATTATAATACACTGTTTTGTCTTACCCAATTAAATGAGAAGGAGATTCAAAAATGAAGTCCTCCTGCCAGCTTGTCCCTGAGCATTGCGAGGGGAAAAAAGAACGTGTGTCTCCCTATCTCGAGAGAGTAAGGAGCCCCGTTTGTCCGTGTGAGGGATTTTTATAACCTCTGCTCCCGCCTCCAGCGTCCTAACTTTTTGACTTGTGTGGAAAGTACCTATTTTTCCCTTACTCATTCAGTGTCCTGACTTGACCTAAGTGGAAAGCACCTATCTCTCCATTACTCATCCAGTGTCCTGACATGATCCTAGTGGAAAGTACCCATTTCCCCTTTTTGCTCACCCAAAATAGGTTCACAGTAAATACTATTGACTACACACATAATACATTCATTCAATGACAAGCATTTTTCATATGTCTTGAACACAATCAAGACACTTCATCACTTCTCATTAATCTCTTTAAGTATTCTGCAATACATGTTTATCAGTTAATATGTATACATTCATGTGAATACAATTCTCTCATGCATTTCAACAGGTCCGTGCTTACTTCGTAGAGCATTCGTGTGCTCCGTTGCCTGAGAGAGACAACCTTGCACAGGTTATAATCTTTGCATAAAAGCTGTTCCAAAGCATTGTACATTAGTAATATAAAAATCAAAATAATATATAACAGCCTTATTAGGCTTGATGTACTTTTTATCACTGATTTCCAAAAGAACATCCAATTTATAACATCACAGAGAATCATCAAAATTATCTCAAGGATATAAAATCAAGCAATTGATTATATAAGCAGTTGACCTCAGTATGTGTTTGTTTACTTATGACAAGGGGTTTTAATAGTATTGATATACGTAAGAAGACTTATGCTTGACCTGGCGACTCTTTCCTTTCGATCTAATTTGGTTTGTCGACCTCTGGTGGTTGAACCAGGAATTGAAACTGGGGCTAAGCTCAATCACATTAACCCAGCCACATATGCCAATTACAACCTTTTTGTACCATTGCTTATGTGTGTGGCCTGGCCGCCCACCCGACACCCCCTCCTTGAGCTGAGACCCAGCCCCACTATGAACTGGGTCCTTGACGCATGGTAGCCCTGAACGCGTTGACAATAGCCGTCCACTCCTGAACGCCACTTGCCACCGCTGGTTCTGGGTCAAGACAGTCAGGGTTCACCACCACATCCATCAGCATTTCCAGCACATCACTAGGCGTCCCGGGAGTAGTCGGACAAGGAGATGTTACTTCAGAAACCACCGATTTAGTGGGTGGAGGAGAGGTAGGAGTCCAGCTGTCATATACACTTTCCTCCTCCTCCTCCTCATCCACATCTATGACCTCCCCCGGAGACGGTGGACGTGCAGTTGGTGTAATGCTGCCGACCGCTGGCGTAATGCTGCCGACTGCTGGCGCTCGTCGGGCGGCACTGGGCTCGGGGGCCTCAGGCCTAGACACCCGGTCCGAACGATGGTCGGCGGCAGTGGTGGTGGCCAAACCCTGGTCCGGTGGTGGTCGTGTCTCGGGGCTAACTGCTATGCAGCAGCCACCCTTCATATGATATGTGAAACGGTAGCCCCCGCTAGCTAGGCGCCAAGCCATACGAAGCAATGGATAGACTCTGCCCAGATAACGGCCGTCCTCGGTTAAAATCACAAGGGGTACCAAAGGTTCACCTAAAACAGAATGTGTCATAATACCCTTCGTCGCCAGATCAGCAAAGGTCAGCCACAGCCAGTCATCAGTGAGGAAGCCTTGTTCTCGCGCCACCTTTTTTCGGTAGATTCCATCAGGTACAATCCAGACTTCCCTCTTTGAACTAAGCGGTGAAGGGAAGCAGCAGTGTCCCAGGAAGGAACTGCCCACGACCCACGCGGATCGAAGGGAGTCATTCCCACAAAGGACACACCGCGGGGTAATTACTTTCTGTAAACATACACATAGTCAACACAGTTCATTACTTAAAGGGGATCCTAGGCATCATCCTGGTCCCTTACAAAAATCACCTGACCCGGAGGTCGTGTTATTGTGTGATCTCTACTGAGCGAGCGAATACTCAAACTGCGCCGCAGTGAGGGGGATGTCACTGGCCGAGCAGCCGAGTTTCTAGGTGGAAGGGTAAAGAAGGCTGAGTATGTGAAGAACCAGGTAATCAGAACTAATTGATCAATTAAACGCATCCAAAGAAGAATGGAAATGATACCCCAAATGGTTCCCCATATTATTAATTTAACCAATCGCCAAATCCATATCTTCTTACTTATATTCTTCTGAAGGCTAATGACTAGGTTCATCACATATAAGGCCAGGGCTATCGCCAGCATACCCTCCAACACCACCGCTCCGTATATGATCTCAAAGGCTTTCATTGATGTTACGTCCAAGACTATCCAGCCTGTTAACAAAAATGTCTCTATTACGCCTTTGGGTGTTTTATAATCTATTATTATTCGGCCATGCATATACACAACGAACATGCCGAGTCCTAAGGTATAAGTACAATACACAAATCTTAAAACTAAAACTTTAACTATGGCTATGGCACAAATGATGATTCGAGTCACTTGATTGAAATGCCATTGTCCAGTACAGCAATAGATCACCCATATTACTAAAATCATCCAATATTGCAGTTCATTACTCACATTCTGCAAAGCGCCTGGTCTATCATAAGTGTCATTGCTGGATGAAGAACACGCCATGGCTCGATGCTCACTCTTCCACCACGAAGTTGGAACTGAGGAGGATGGCGCCGTGTGCCAGCTTTTATACACACACAGGCTCCACCCCCTCCTTGGTTTCTTCATCCTTGGCCATCAGACACTTCCGCTTTGGCTCCGCCCCCTTCTTGCGCAGCTGCATGTAGACCTCTTCAACGACGTTTCTTTTTGGAAGCGTCCCCCTCTTTTTGTACTGCCCAGGCATGGGTTTTGCTTGTTGTCCTCTTTTGATGAGTGCTACAGTTATTGCCGCCACCGTAATTATTGCAAGTCCCAATAGCAGCCACCATCCTATGTCCTTGGCTAGGTCAAATAGCCAAGAACCTATATCTAAGCTTTCCCTCACAATCTCTACCGCAGTTGTGACTAGGGCTATGCCGACTTCTTTGATATTCTCCCCCAGAACCTTCCCTACTCTTTCATACCATTTACAATCATGTTTTTTAGTGCCACGGCCGCATGACAACCAATGTTCATAGGGTTCGTAACATGTCCCGTTGTTATAAATTCTATTATATCCTACCCATTCGAAACCTGTTATTTCCTTTCCTTCACATAAGCTCTTTCGGAACGCATGCCCCTCGAGAATCTGTACTTCAGGGTCAGGTATGTATGGGATATAGCCTTGACCGTTACCCTGGTTAGTTGTTCCTAGTAGACCGTAATCTTTCTGCCATCGCGTGCAATATTGTCTGTTCTTAGCCTCATGTCGTGTCCACTGATTCTGGCTATTCTTAACCCATACTGCTCCCTCTATAGTAGCGTAATTTTTATCTGGATATTTATCCCTACAGTGTTCCTTAAATCTTGGTACACTGTCACACGGTTGTCTTGCTAATTGTATTGTACAATTATTTTTTGGTTTATTACAAATCATTACCCAGGGTCTGGGGTTGGCATAAAGATCAACCCCTCCACCCCTTACTCTTGAATAATCTGGCCACAGATCTTGTTCTTTAGAGTATACTGTTGCCATATACTGATACTTAACCCAATAACTTTGCGTTCTGTTTAAGCACGGAATCACGAACTGTTGTAACTCTTTCTGGTTAAAACCCCACCAAGTCTTAGTTTTGTCTCTCGCGTGGTATTCTTTCCATGCTTGCAAAATCCCTTTGACCGTGTCATTCTTTTTCAGGCTTGTACAATTATAAGTCCACTTGGTAGAAAGTGCTCCTATTTCTTCTTCCAAAGGACATCTAGGTGAGGTGCCCTTTGTCCATTCTTTTCCATGAAGTTGCTCAACTACCCTCAGAACTACACATTGATCCAGTTTGTGGAAATCACCGTCGGGCACTGAGAGTAAATCCGTTGGGGTGGGAAGTCGTTGATAATACCATCGCGTCATCCGCGGTGCTAACTTATATGACGATTCCTTCCTCTCAGCAAACCATCTGGACGCACGCACTGGTCTTATCCATGTTAAGGAGTTATTCAGCCACGGTTCGTAGTCTACCTCCATTCCTAGGTATGGTGGGTTACTCACAAACGGGATAATCAGGCTTATAATTTCCGGTGCACAATTGTCCTCCTGGAACATTCCTCTGTAGGTCAATACATGGAAATGGTGTGGACTGGTAGTTTGCTTACCCGTGTTCCATAGACGGGGGTGTAGAGAGGGCTTTCCTTGCATCAACTTCTGATGACATTCTTCAACTCTATCTTCCGTGGAGCGTCGCTTCCTCGGAGGCTTTTCCATTACTCTTTTTTCCAACCTATTTCCACCAGGCTTCGGTGTTACCTTTGTTGGTTCAGTGGTTGAGGATACTTGACTATCGTTTACCATCGATGGCTGGTTTGCACAGGTGAAAGTCAAACAGCTCCAGCATGGTTCCCAGCTTGGGCGCACCGTGGTGCAAGTATGATTCAGGGGTGCCGCCATGGAAACGATGTCCTTGTTGGCCGCCTTTGGTATCCAGTATCCTCCTGAGCCGTCGGACAGACCTGCGCACTGTTCGTTGGTATACCACATCGGTTCCGCGTGGCCTATTTGGAGCCAATTTTTCCTAACCTCCCTTTCCTCACTCTGTTCTAAGCACAGCACAGTTAACGTGATAATTGAGATTTCATTAGTCCATTGAGCCTGTAGAACTATATGCGTGGTACACACCTTCTTGGTCAACGCTGGGTATTCGGTGCAGCTCCTCAGCCATGCGCTTAGGTCCGTTCCTCCTCTCCGTATCTCCAAGGGTCCTGAACCATTCCTGGGAGATCTGTTACAGTCATCAATTATGTTTTGTCCTGCGCCTGAATCGGATCTATTATCCTGTTTCCTATATTCCACTGATGGTACTTGGCGAACTTTCCAACATGTTTGATTAATTATCTTTGTTGTTCCATGTCGGATAGTAGTCAAATCCAAAAGGTTGTTCTGCTTGAGTTCATACCGAGTGTTAAGGTTCGTCATTAACATCAGTAGGACATACATGATGATACAGCCGCCTGCCAAGACCCCGATACTTTTCATTTTCCTCCTATATCTGAGCCAAAATGTTCGTGGTGTGCTATAACGAGGTATTTCCTCTTGCCTGAATGTATCCCATTCTTCATCCCGGGCGGGTTGTTCATACCTGGTTTCTTCCGATTCTTTTACGGTCGGTGTCTCGTATGTATTTTCTTTTTGTTCTACCTCCTGTCCCAAGTTGCGATAAGTATGAACCGGTTGTCTTACCTCTTGATGTTGTGACAAGGGGTCCTTCACAGTTCCTGGCTGGGGAGTATCATAATGCGGTTTAGGAGTATCATAATGCGGGTTAGGAGTGTCATAATGCGGGTTAGGAGTGTAAAGGTTTCCCTCTTCCATCCTTCCTGGTTCCTTGTCTCCTTGATTAGCCAGTTTGTCGCATTCAATCTTTTCCTCAGCTTTGGGTTCGGTCATGCTTGCTCCTGGGTGTGACTGTTGCTCTCTCCTAGCAGTCCTTCCTTTTAAATTGGTCCAATCTTACTTCCTTTTTACACTTGCTCCGCCCTCGAGTTCGAGGTTGACTCTGGTAACTTGAATATTCGTCTTGTCCTTGAAGCCCAGTCGGGCTCAATGTTCTTTCCAAAGCCTTTTTTGTGTAGGTGAATTAGCACTATCAATAAGCCAATTAGTGCAAGTCTAATAATTGCGCCTACTGCTGCAATAATTACAGCTACCTTGCGTTGATTCCCTTTCTGTTGTTGTGTATCTTCTGGAATGAAAAAAGACCTAGAAGAGCCGCTACTGTTAAAGCTACACGTGTAGTTATTTTCCTGCGATGATGCCACCCGTATCTGAGTGGTGACTCTGAAGAGGCCGTCTTCTGTCACCACAACGGTGGTGCTGGCGTTGAGTTCTTGCCGGTGATTGTCTTCCCAGGTGACTTTAGATTTAGGGTAGCCTTCAGACTGACAGGTTAGCACAAGCTCACCCTCTTTTCCTGTTTTAACAATGTCTTTGGTCACTTTTTTGAACGGTGCAGTCACTGATAACTTAATATCCTTATAGGATATTAAGGAACAACATTCGTTGTTCCTATTTTACATTGGTAGGTTCCCGTGTCATTTTTACATTGGTAGGTTCCCGTGTCATTAATACGAAGCCTGGTTACCTGCAACTTCGCCCAGCCATCTTCAATCTGTTTGATGAGCAGCTTGGTGCGACCTCGGAAGTCCGAATGCTGGGAGCAGTTCAACTCCTGTCCTTTTTCCATCTGGTACACTTCTCGAGACCGAGCCTGCGAGGTCCAGTGCCAAGACACCGTCAAGTCCTCGTAGGGATGCTGAGACAAGGGGAAGAATCTACAGCCCATTATCACACTTCCTCCCGACTCGGCCTTATAAAAGGTCTGCTCCGCAGTGGTGGTTAACATGACCTGAAGACATGGCTGGAACAGGACTTGCAACATAAAGATATTAATCCACTTCATTTATATTTATATGTTCCAGCAAAACATTATTTTTTACCTTTTTCTGCTTCCTTGGTTGGGGTATCTGGCTCTATCTTTTATGATTTGAATGTCTGTTAGGTTCGTGAAATCGGGCGAATATCCCTTTCAATGATCCAGTTGTCTTTCTACTTCGTCCATCCTGTGGGCCAGGTCAGTTGTCTCGGCTGCTAGAGTACTCATCCTTTCAGTTGTTTTCTCTGTAAATTCTTCCAAAGTGGTGAGAAAGGGTTTCTGTTCTATAAATGCGGTTCGATGTTGTAGCACGAGAGCTGTTATCTCCTCTTGTCCTTTTTGTACTATTTGTAGTGCGGTTAGCGTGAGTCTTAACGCCTCTGCTAGGTTTGACGCTTGTTCCTCTAAGTCAGCCGTGCGAGCTCTTAGGGCATTCAGTTGATCCATTCCTTTCTTTCTTCTTTTTGCTGTGTGGGACTGTGCCTCTTTAGGGATTTGCCACCAGTCAAGTAGCGTCGATCCTATTATACATATCCACCTCCACATAGGCCCCTCCCCTTTTAAGGGGCAGCTTTTATAATTCAATTGTCTTCAACCCAATTATTCCTTCTTTATCGTATAATTCCTGCAATTTGTCAACAACTTTCCCCCAATTACATTCTTTATAGAACCTTTTTGCCTTTTCAATCTAATTACACGATCTCCCGAGTCGCGCACTTAATTTCCTTCTTTTTGTTTCATCTAATTTCCCTTTGACGAGGAATCTAACTCGTCGCTTGGCCTCTTCCACAGATGAAAGAGCTTTTTCTTAGATTTTTCTTCACTAACCTCACTCGTTGGTTTTAGGCTGTCTTCCTCTACCTCCTGTGCCTCCTGTGCCTCCTCTTTTTTTGGGGAGGATTTCCTCGCGGTTGGTTTCCGTCGTTTATTCTTTTTGGTCATTTCTGGCGTCCAATCCTCGTCTTCTTTCGAAGCGCTCTTCCTTGCTTCCATTACTTGCCCTATTTTCCTCCATCTCGGACTGTGGTATTTCTTGGGCCATTTTTCATTATACCTTGGGCATCCTCTTAGTGACTGATGTCTGGCCCTATCTGGCAGTATATGCCCTTCCCCCTTACAACCAGGGTGGGGGCACCTTGTCTTCTTTTTCCCAAGGTTTTCTTTTAAACTATTAATCTCCTCGTCGCTGTCTTCTGAATCGTCTGAGGCAGCCTCTATTGGCTCTTGCCAATTTCTTAATTTCGCTGTTGCCTCTTCTGCCAGCGTTAACAATTCTGTCCTTCCGCTTAATTCACTTAATACCCTCATAGGGTTCCCTCTTAAATCTCTTTCCATTCCTCTGACATTTGTTCCTACTGACAACTCCATTCCTATGGAGTATATTCCTTCATAGGGTACCATGGCTACCCTAACTCTGACTTCCACCCAGCATTTCACTGCTGTTTGGCCTGGATTCTCTAGGTGCGGTGTCGCGGGACTCATCTGGAGAGTGGCCACCTTTTCTTTATACTCTAATTTTTTGGTAGCTACGTCCAACAGCGTAAGATGGGTATACAAGCCGTTTCCACCCATTTCCCGGTCGTGTGAAATGTTGGGCAAGGAGATGATTGGGATATGTTCATTAGCTAAGATATTACCTATTATCACTTCCCAGGACGTTCCACTCCTTGAGGTGTACTGAGGATCCAATTGTACCTTAGTTGCTACTGGTACCGAGTGTTCTACTACTTTTGCCGGGCATTCGTCTTCTGCCCACTCTGGCCAATTCATTTTAAGTAGATTCGATAGTCCCATATCTAGTTTCCTGTTATGTATCCCCTTTTTTGTTGGGGACATTAAGATGGGAGGTAACCAGCTTATTGGTGTCTCCGCTTTGGTTACTTGCCATCCCTCTGCTTTACCAGCTAATATCAATGCTCCTGTCTGGATTCTCCTCCAGCAATGGTCGCAAAGTAGTAGTATTGCTCCATTCCACCAACATTCACAGTTTTTCTGTTCCTCACTTTCTTGCGGGTTCCAATCCCATTGAGCATAGAATTTTAGCCTCTGCAAATCTCTTACTCTACATCTCTCACAAATGTAAGCGTAAAGTACCTTTGCTGGTCCCAATTCCTCCAAGGTCGGGGATCCTGCGGTCCAATTCCGATTCATCTCATGTCTCCTGTCCGCCCGTGATTCGGTTCTTCCGCAGGCCACGCAGTCTTGATTCACCTGGCGCCAACACAAACTCTCTATTCCTTCGTATAGATATCCTTTTTGAGCATTATCTAAAAGTTTCAATGCTCTTCCAGCCATTATTCCCCTCGTAGTCCTCCGTGTGACCACAACACCTTTCATCATGGCTAACTTGACAAAAGGCGGAACTCCTTCTTCCATTTCAGTACTCATATTTTTCTTCTATTTCGGCTTCTAGCTGAATCGACTGGTATTGGTTTAAGCTGCTCTACCCCTTGGATCCCTCTCTCCTTGAGGCGCACTGTGTTCCTGTCCAATACTTCTTCTACGATGTCAGGATTTTCATATTTGGTCTTCACTGCTTGCTCGTCAGATGCACAATGTGACTTGACCCATACTCGCTGTCCCTCTTGTAATGGGCATTTCTCTTTCTGGGGACTTGTCTCTTCCTTCACTCTGCCAATGTCGAGGGCGACAAAGCGGCGTTGATTCACTTCCTCTGAGGGGGATGGCCTCCCAGTCCTGCTCCTCCCATTCAAGTCTTTAACTAATTCTACTAATCTTTCACTCCATTCTTTTCCATTAGCATTTTTCCCTAGCCAATTTTTAGCTAAACCAATGGTTCTTTCGGCTACACCATTAGCCTGGGGGGTGTAAGGCGGTGAATAAATTCTAGGAGATAGGGTGATAGGGATTCCAGATAGGGTACTCCTTCCAGCTTTGCATAGCGCTCATCCCCTGTCCGATAGACTCCTTCCAGGGTGACCCGCGCCTCGGTTTCCATCACTTTTTGGGCCCCCCTGAGGCGGCAGCTTTGCGAGCCTCAAGATGGGCCTTCCTTTCTTCTGGTGTCATTTTAAGGAATTCTTCTTTTGGTATATACGCTCCAAATTCTTTCTTTTTCTCTGTTTGTTGTTGTCCTGCCTGGGAAACTGGTTTCTGACTTTCGTTTGTTCTTTGGGAAGACTGCGTCGCTCTCTGGTTTGACTGCTGGTTATTCCCGTGCGAGCGGTAGTCAGTTGGTGCCGCTTTCCTCTTTTCGCCGTAGAATTTAGTCAGTCGATCCCACTGCTTAATGGACGCTTCAATTTTTTGGGCCGTGGTATCCGGTGCCATTTTCACGAAAGTCGCTTCATTTCCCATTTCTTTCACAATCATTCGTAGCGCTTTAACATATCTGCTTGGAGCTATGACCTGTTTTGTTTTATGCCATACATTTAATAATGTGACCCCTTGTTTGAGTTGTTCCCTAGCTCTTACTATGTGAGCTTCTTCGTCTTCATCTTCACCATCCACCCATCTCTCATAGACTTGTTGTGATGTTTCATTGGGTCCTATGGGATTGGCAATAATATATTGTAGCCATATCTTCTTAGCTATTTCTCCTCCCGGAGCTTCTCTGACCATTGGCCACATCTCTATGAAATAGTCTTTGGCTGTTTCTTTCTGAGTCTTTGGCCGGACCAATTCCTTCAAAGCCCTAAATTCTTGCATATCTCTTTCCGTGCTGTTTGGTTGATACATGGAGTTGGTTCCAACCGTTGTCATTCCTAGCGGTATTATGTATTGGGAGGGCTGATGTGCAGGGTGAACAGGGGCCGTTATTGCCCCCGCGTCTTCCTCCAAGTCCTCTTCAGCTCTTAATTCAGTTTGCGCTCTTTGATATACCGCTTGTTTAAGTTTTCTGAGTAGCATATCATACATTATTGTCACGAAGCCTTCTCTGAAATTCTTTTTGAATTCCATATGTCCCACCAACGTATGATACGTTGGGGTTTGCAGAATATTTGCTGCTTCGCCATATGTGATTTTTACCTTTAAAGTCATGTTTTCATCCATTCTCTCTAGCCAGACAAATGGGTATAGATATTCTTTTTGCCCCGCCTCTGGTACGAAAGTTTTTCTTCCATCCTGAGTCTGGACAAATCCCAATTGTAAATCTCTGGCGAGTTTCTCTGAGGCTTTGTATATATTAAATATCGGTTGGGGGTTTTTCTTTCCTTTATGTGTTGGTCTGGTAACAACTTTGGGAGGCCGGTCCTCAGGATCCTTAGGAGCTGCCTCTGAAGTCAGTGATTCCAAATCCTCTTCCCTTCCTTCGGCTTCAGGTTCGACCCTGAGAGGTACACACACCCATTCTTCCTCCTCTTGGTCCCCCTCGTTTCAGCTCCTTCCTTCGGGTGCCAACGGTTGTCCGAATGGTTCTCTTGCTTCGTTAGGTGATCTCTTCGGGTTTTCCCTGGGTACGAATAAGGGCGTCGGTGGAGGCAATGCTCGATAGGAATCGCTTACCGATCTGGGAGTGGAGGTAGCTGGACTAAAGGTCACTACTCCTCTTCCAGGTTCCCTTCCTCCATTTTTCAGCTCATTTAGTCCTGTCAGTTCTTCGTCCTCTTCTGGTCCTTGTATTTCTGGGTCTTGTTCTACTTCCTCCCTCCTCCTTCTCGGCGGCGGTATGGGGTAGCTCTCTGTCGGTGGAGCTGGCTGAGGCGGTGTTTTGGGCTTAGCTCCGGGGTTCTGTTGAAGTTGTAGCTCAGTTCTAGATATTTGTAACATCTGAGTTAACAGCTCTTCTTTTGCCACATTTACCCTTTCTCCTCTCTGTCTTGGTGATATTACTACCACCAATTCAGCTCCGGTGGATAACGTTACTGGGGTCAATGCTCTCAGTTTACAAGCCCCGACTGCTGCTGTTTCCGCCAGCTTCCATGACATTTTTTCCGACTTTATTCCGTTCACATCTATTACGATTCGAGCGGCTCCGCTTTCCAAAGCTCTGTCAATGCCTCTTTCCAGCGCTTCGGTCATTTCTTCCACATACTGTGTTAGGTCTATTTCTGTCGTCCACTTCTCCCCCGGGACATGTACTATCATGTAGTAGGATGAATCTCCCCCACTGGTTATCACAACTGCTTTCGAGTCTGATCCTCTTTTTTGTAATTCTAGTTCTTTCTCTGTTATGTATTCTTCTCCTGCTGTAAGGTCTAACTCGGTCCAAAATGTTTTGCTATAGGGTCTCAGTCTCTTACTTGTGAATATCACCAGGGCATCTCCGCAAATGTCCCAAGGGCTCCCTACATGGTGGCATATAGTCACCCCATTTCCAGCTCTACATTTCTTGGTTTCCTTCGGCAAAGGTGGCAAAGATTCTGTTCTGATCAGAGGAGTCATCTGCCATGTCAACCTTGCCTTTCTGCTTTGTTCCTCATGGTACTCTTCCATTTGGGGAATAACGATCGTGTCCAGATCTACATCTGATGAGTCTTCTTCACTCAAGGTGTTGAGACCCGGCACTTTCTTTTTTTCCGCAAGCATTTTTATTCTCTGAACGTAATCTCGGTGTTCCTGGTATCTGGGCACTGCCCTTGCCCTTTCACCGTCCACCAGCTTACATTTTATCTCTGTTGTATTCGCCAGCATTTTTACTATGGGGTCTAACCCAACGCAGGTGCTGACCAATTCAACCACATTGTATCTTTCCATCATCCTTATCCACCACTCCATCCACTGGGGAGCTTCTCTACGACTGTAGTCTTCTCTAGGGTGGTCTACTATTATTGTCATTACTCCAGTTTCTTCTGCTGTCTCTGCTTTAAACTGGCCTTGTCCTTTAACGGCCCTCTTCACCGTTGTCGGGAGTTCCAAGGGTTGTATGGATGGATTTTCCGTTTCTACCATTCTCCTTACTCCGGGCGGCCATTCTTCCAAGCCCCCGTTATATAGCACGAGTCTTATTGGTATTTCATGTTGTCCTAGAGGTCGGGTCTTCGATTCCTCCACTGCCTCTCTTTTTTCTGAGGGGCCCGTGGTCTCGTCTTCTCCCGCATTCATAAACATTTCTTCTTAGCGTATTAACTTGGCCGTAGCCCGCTACTCTTCAGCGTATTAACTTGGCCGTAGCCCGCTTCTGTTGTAGGAGTGGAGCTGCCTATTTCCGACACCCCCCAGTAGCGCATAGGGTCATGGGCTCGTACTACAGCTCCTGGTTACTCAGCTCCGCTCTTCTAGCGTCGCCTCTACACACTTAGAATAATTAGCCGTGAGTGTTTCACCTGTCCCCATTGACTAACATTCTTTACTAAACGATGGGATGGTTACTCACTGCGTTCAGGGACCCACCCTGTTAATGTATGGTTCAGTCGAAGTCCAGTCTCATTTGAAGAAAAGGAAAAATAAATTTCAGTTCATCCTTGAAGAAAAACTGAAGTAGTTCTTGTCGGTGGAAAAATCAAAACCTGTCCACTTTCGAAGAAAAACCAAAGTGATTCTTGTTGGTAGAAAAATCAAAATCTGTCCACTTTTGAAGAAAAACCAAAGTGATTCTTGTTGGTAGAAAAATCAAAATCTGTTCACTTTTGAAGAAAAACCAAAGTGATTCTTGTTGGTAGAAAAATCAAAATCTGTCCACTTTTGAAGAAAAACCAAAGTGATTCTTCTTGGTAGAAAAATCAAAATCTGTTTAACATGGCTAAAAGGAAAGGTAAGGGAAAAGGGGACTTCGGCAAGGGAATACCAAAGTCGACTAACTGGGTTAAAGTGTCTCCTATTATGGAAAAAGGGCGATAAATGTTCACAGGTACGCCCCAGTAGGATAACAAGGAATAAGGGAAATGAGTCAAAAATGGAAATCTAACGTAACCTACACAAACGATGGGTATCCGCAGCCACCACGGGAAACCTAGATATCCTAGAGCATAGTTCAGACTCATAATCTAGTTCACCACTAGGTAGCTTTCGAAAGACTAGTACTAAAGTTAACCAGTGTCTTGGTTAGTCTCTCTTTCTCGGTTAGTTGGTTGGATACAGTTTAACCATAAGCCCTGTTTTTTCTAAACCGGTTGCTTATTCCATCCCCCAACTCAGCCCCTCCCTCCCTTGAGCGCCTCGCAGCACGCTCTAACAAACTTGCTATCAGTAGCTTCACGGCCGACCAGAGCAGCAGGTCGCCGATAATGTCCATTCACTTTGAACGGCCTCTCCCACTCACTCTAGAGTGTGAGATATCCTGAGGGGGGCTGGTTGTCGTTTCTTAGACACGAAACAGTGCTATCTCCTTTGTTACGAGTACACTCTAGACCCGTACATAAGAGTCCTTTTTCATGAATCAATGTTCTTCAAAGATACTACTCTCGTGCCCGTTCAGGGTCGTCTGACATGAAATTTTGTCAACGAGTATCGCTTCCCAAGCCTTGTGCCCATTACTTTAGGAAGCCACTACTCGGGTTCTTTTTTGGGCTATTATCAATCCCGATTTTCCATAAAAATCGATAACATGCCCCACGTTGGGCGCCACATATCAGATTTCGCTTACCCGCAGGACTAATCGGGAGAAATGTCCTGACCGGCTCTCCGTTTAAAGGGTCGAGCTCCCCCCTTATTTCCTCCCCCGGCCGGCACCAACGCCGTGAGCGCGAGGGGACGAGGAGCTGTTAAGCCGGTGTCGAGATGAATTCGCCTAGGTGCGCTCACTGCCTTTAGTTTTACGGAGCCAATCCGGTCTGCCCTCACTAATCACCCCTTGATGAGTAACCGCACCGAGTGAAAGGATAATTAAAATGAGTACTCCGTTTTTACGGCAGCTCCATCCCTTATAAATCGTTGGCATTTGTTAAAGACCTAGTAAATTTAAGAGTCCTTGTCAGGACCGTACGGATTGGTGTTGGTATCGAGCCGAAGGCGATCTTGGATGAGTTACTCTGTTTTAGGAATAGTCATAGGACCCGGTGGTAGGGGTCTCGTCGAAGTTCAATCACTTTATAAGAGGTTGAGTGTTAAGGTCGAGATTAATTCTCATTTATAAGAATGACAAAGATAGAATAGAATTAAAGCAAGGTATTTATTTCAGTGATTACACAAGGTTAGATTGATAATATGACAGTATGGGTTTGCGATATATAATGAACAATAATAAGAATAATAAAAATGGAAAGAAATAGAAGTTGTTCAAAAGTAATAAATCACAAAATAAGTATTTACCTTTTTGAGTGAGCTTTTAAGGAGTGATCAAGTCCTACGGAGCCGTAACGCCAATTAATAATAAGATAATTTGGACATCAGAACACCTGAACAGCTGACTAGCCCTTTTTCCCTTATTCCGCGCAATGTCAATAGAGGTTCTATTAGTTACCTTATTATAATACACTGTTTTGTCTTACCCAATTAAATGAGAAGGAGATTCAAAAATGAAGTCCTCCTGCCAGCTTGTCCCTGAGCATTGCGAGGGGAAAAAAGAACGTGTGTCTCCCTATCTCGAGAGAGTAAGGAGCCCCGTTTGTCCGTGTGAGGGATTTTTATAACCTCTGCTCCCGCCTCCAGCGTCCTAACTTTTTGACTTGAGTGGAAAGTACCTATTTTTCCCTTACTCATTCAGTGTCCTGACTTGACCTAAGTGGAAAGCACCTATCTCTCCATTACTCATCCAGTGTCCTGACATGATCCTAGTGGAAAGTACCCATTTCCCCTTTTTGCTCACCCAAAATAGGTTCACAGTAAATACTATTGACTACACACATAATACATCCATTCAATGACAAGCATTTTTCATGTCTTGAACACAATCAAGACACTTCATCACTTCTCATTAATCTCTTTAAGTATTCTGCAATACATGTTTATCAGTTAATATGTATACATTCATGTGAATACAATTCTCTCATGCATTTCAACAGGTCCGTGCTTACTTCGTAGAGCATTCGTGTGCTCCGTTGCCTGAGAGAGACAACCTTGCACAGGTTATAATCTTTGCATAAAAGCTGTTCCAAAGCATTGTACATTAGTAATACAAAAATCAAAATAATATATAACAGCCTTATTAGGCTTGATGTACTTTTTATCACTGATTTCCAAAAGAACATCCAATTTACAACATCACTGAGAATCATCAAAATTATCTCAAGGATATAAAATCAAGCAATTGATTATATAAGCAGTTGACCTCAGTATGTGTTTGTTTACTTATGACAAGGGGTTTTAATAGTATTGATATACGTAAGAAGACTTATGCTTGACCTGGCGACTATTTCCTTTCGATCTAATTTGGTTTGTCGACCTCTGGTGGTTGAACCAGGAATTGAAACTGGGGCTAAGCTCAATCACATTAACCCAGCCACATATGCCAATTACAACCTTTTTGTACCATTGCTTATGTGTGTGGCCTGGCCGCCCACCCGACAGAAGTTATAAGTTACAATAAAAAAAAGTGTACAGCAGAGGGAGTTGGGAAGCATTTTTAAGCAATTAAAACTGCAAATGTGTGAAACCCCAACCAAAGCTTTGGAATTCAAATCACTGCCTGCAACTAATGTAAAGGGGAGTGTTTTACTCTAAAAAGGAAGAGAATTTACTGGGAAAGCAATCCTTTGTGAAGTTATGAGTGAAAATAAAAAAGTGTACAGCAGAGGGAGCTTGGAAGCATTTTTATGCAATAAAAACTGCAAATGTGTGTAAAACTCCAACCAAAGCTTTGGGATTCAAACCACTGCCTCTTACTAGTATAAAGGGGAGAGTTCTATTCTAAAAAGCAAGAGAATTTACTGGGAAAGCATCCTTTGTGAAGTTATGAGTGACAATAAAAAAAGTGTACAGCAGAGGGAGCTGGGAAGCATTTTAAGCAATAAAAACTGCAAATGTGTGTAAAACTCCAACCAAAGCTTTGGGATTCAAAGCACTGCCTATAACTAGTATAAAGGGGAGAGTTTTACTCTAAAAAGCAAAATAATTTACTTGGAAAGCATCCTTTGTGAAGTTATGAGTCAAAATAAAAAATGTGTACAGCAGGCGCTGGGAAGCATTTTTAAGCAATAAAAACTGCAAATGTGTGTAAAACTCCAACCAAAGCTTTGGGATTCAAACCACTTCCTGTAACAAGTATAAATGGGAGAGTTCTCCTCTAAAAAGCAAGAGACTTTACTGGGAAAGCATCCTTTGTGAAGTTATGAGTGAAAATAAAAAAAGTGTACAGCAGAGGGAGCTTGGAAGCATTTTTATGCAATAAAAACTGCAAATGTGTGTAAAACTCCAACCAAACCTTTGGGATTCAAACCACTGCCTCTTACTAGTATAAAGGGGAGAGTTCTATTCTAAAAAGCAAGAGAATTTACTGGGAAAGCATCCTTTGTGAAGTTATGAGTTACAATAAAAAAAAAGTGGACAGCAGAGGGAGCTGGGACGCATTTTTAAGCAATAAAAACAGCAAATGTGTGCAAAACTCCAACCATACCTTTGGGATTCAAATCACTGCATGTAACGAGTATAAAGGGGAGAGTTTTACTTTAAAATGCAAGAAACTTCACTGGGAAAGCATCCTTTGTGAAGTTATGAGTTACAAAAAAAAAAGTGTCCAGCAGAAGGAACTGGGAAGCATTTTTAACCAATAAAAACTGCAAATGTGTGTAAAACTCCAACCAAAGCTTTGGGATTCAAACCACTGCCTGTAACTAGATATAAAGCGGAGAGTTTTACTCTCAAAAGCAAGAAAATTTACTGGGAAAGCATCCTTTGTGAAGTTATGAGTTACAATAAAAAAAAGTGTACAGCAGGCGCTGGGAAGCATTTTTAAGCGATAAAAGCTGCAAATGTGTGTAAAACTCCAACCAAAGCTTTGGGATTCAAACCACTGCCTCTAACTAGTATAAAGGGGAGAGTTTTACTCTGAAATGCAAGAGAATTTACTTGGAAAGCATCCTTTGTGAAGTTATGAGTCAAAATAAAAAAAGTGTACAGCAGAGGAGCTGGGAAGTATTTTTAAGCGATAAAAGCTGCAAATGTGTGTAAAACTCCAACCAAAGCTTTGGGATTCAAACCACTGCCTGTAACTAGTATAAAGGGGAGAGTTCTACTCTAAAAAGCAAGAGACTTTACTGGGAAAGCAATCCTTTGTGAAGTTATGAGTCAAATAAAAAAATGTGTACAGCAGGCGCTGGGAAGCATTTTTAAGCAATAAAAAAAGGAAAAGTGTGTAAAACTCCAACCAAAGCTTTGGGATTCAAACCACTGCCTGTAACTTGTATAAAGGGGAGACTTCAACTCTAAAAAGCAAGAGAATTTACTGGGAAAGCATCTTTTGTGAAGTTATGAGTTACAATAAAAAAAGTTTACAGCAGAGGGAGCTGGGAAGCATTTTTTAGCAATAAAAACTGCAAATGTGTGTAAAACTCCAACCAAAGCTTTGGGATTCAAAGCACTGCCTATAACTAGTATAAAGGGGAGAGATTTACTCTAAAAAGCAAAATAATTTACTTGGAAAGCATCCTTTGTGAAGTTATGAGTCAAAATAAAAAATGTGTACAGCAGGCGCTGGGAAGCATTTTTAAGCAATAAAAACTGCAAATGTGTGTAAAACTCCAACCAAAGCTTTGGGATTCAAACCACTTCCTGTAACAAGTATAAATGGGAGAGTTCTCCTCTAAAAAGCAAGAGACTTTACTGGGAAAGCATCCTTTGTGAAGTTATGAGTGAAAATAAAAAAAGTGTACAGCAGAGGGAGCTTGGAAGCATTTTTATGCAATAAAAACTGCAAATGTGTGTAAAACTCCAACCAAACCTTTGGGATTCAAACCACTGCCTCTTACTAGTATAAAGGGGAGAGTTCTATTCTAAAAAGCAAGAGAATTTACTGGGAAAGCATCCTTTGTGAAGTTATGAGTTACAATAAAAAAAAGTGGACAGCAGAGGGAGCTGGGACGCATTTTTAAGCAATAAAAACAGCAAATGTGTGCAAAACTCCAACCATACCTTTGGGATTCAAATCACTGCATGTAACGAGTATAAAGGGGAGAGTTTTACTTTAAAATGCAAGAAACTTAACTGGGAAAGCATCCTTTGTGAAGTTATGAGTTACAATAAAAAAATGTGTCCAGCAGAAGGAACTGGGAAGCATTTTTAACCAATAAAAACTGCAAATGTGTGTAAAACTCCAACCAAAGCTTTGGGATTCAAACCACTGCCTGTAACTGATATAAAGCGGAGAGTTTTACTCTCAAAAGCAAAATAATTTACTGGGAAAGCATCCTTTGTGAAGTTATGAGTTACAATAAAAAAAAAGTGTACAGCAGAGGGAGCTGGGAAGCATTTTTAAGCAATAAAAACTGCAAATGTGTGTAAAACTCCAACCAAAGCTTTGGGATTCAAACCACTGCCTGTAACTAGTATAAAGGGGAGAGTTTTACTCTAAAATCTAAGAGAGTTTACTTGGAAAGCATCCTTTGTGAAGTTATGAGTCAAAAGAAAAAAAGTGTACAGCAGAGGGAGCTCGGAAGCATTTTTAAGCGATAAATACTGCAAATGTGTGAAAAACTCCAACCAAATCTTTGGGATTCAAACCACTGCCTGTAACTAGTACAAAGGTGAGAGTTCTACTATAAAAAGCAAGATACTTTAATGGGAAAGCATCCTTTTTGAAGTTGTGAGTCAAAAGAAAAAAAGTGTACAGAAGGCGCTGGGAAGCATTTTTAAGCGATAAAAGCTGCAAATATATGTAAAACTCCAACCAAAGCTTTGGGATTCAAACCACTGCCTCTAACTAGTATAAAGGGGATAGTTTTACTCTGAAATGTAAGAGAATTTACTTGGAAAGCATCATTTGTGAAGTTATGAGTCAAAATAAAAAAAAGTGTACAACAGGCGCTGGGAAGCATTTTTAAGCGATAAAAACTGCAAATGTGTGTAAAACTCCAACCAAAGCTTTGGGATTCAAACCACTGCCCATAACTAGTATAAAGGGGAGAGTTTTACTCTAAAATACAAGGGAATTTACTGGGAAAGCATCCTTTGTGAAGTTATGAGTTACAATAAAAAAAAGTGTACAGCAGAGGGAGCTGGGAAGCATTTTTAAGCAATAAAAACTGCAAATGTGTGTAAAACTACAACCAAAGCTTTGGGATTCAAATCACTGCCTGTAACTAGTATAAAGGGGAGAGTTATACTCGAAAAAGCAAGAGACTTTACTGGGAAAGCATCCTTTGTGAAGTTATGAGTCAAAATAAAAAAAAGTGTACAGCAGGTGCTGGGAAGCATTTTTAAGCGATAAAAACAGCAAATGTCTGTAAAACTCCAACCAAAGCTTTGGGATTCAAACCACTGCCACTAACTCGAATAAAGGGGAGAGTTTTACTCTGAAATGCAAAAGAATTTTCTTGGAAAGTATCCTTTGTGAAGTTATGAGTGAAAATAAAAAAAGTGTACAGCAGAGGGAGCTGGGAAGTATTTTAAGCGATAAAAACTGCAAATGTGTGTAAAACTCCAACCAAAGCTTTGGGATTCAAACCACTGCCTGTAACTAGTATAAAGGGGAGAGTTCTACTCGAAAAAGCAAGAGACTTTACTGGGAAAGCATCCTTTGTGAAGTTATGATTGAAAATAAAAAAATTGTACAGCAGAGGGAGCTGGGAAGCATTTTTAAGCAATAAAAACTGCAAATGTGTGTAAAACTGCAACCAAAGCTTTGGGATTCAAACCACTGCCTGTAACTAGTTTTAAGGGGAGATTTCTACTCTAAAAAGCAAGAGACTTTACTGGGAAAGCATCCTTTGTGAAGTTATGAGTGAAAATAAAAAAAAGTGTACAGCAGGCGCTGGGAAGCATTTTTAAGCGATAAAAACAGCAAATGTGTGTAAAACTCCAACCAAAGCTTTGGGATTCAAACCACTGCCTCTAACTCGAATAAAGGGGAGAGTTTTACTCTGAAATGCAAGATAATTTACTTGGAAAGTATCCTTTGTGAAGTTATGAGTGAAAATAAAAAAAGTGTACAGCAGAGGGAGCTGGGAACCATTTTTAAGCGATAAAAACAGCAAATGTGTATAAAACTCCAACCAAAGCTTTGGGATTCAAACCACTGCCTGTAACTGATATAAAGCGGAGAGTTTTACTCTCAAAAGCAAAATAATTTACTGGGAAAGCATCCTTTGTGAAGTTATGAGTTACAATAAAAAAAAAGTGTACAGCAGAGGGAGCTGGGAAGCATTTTTAAGCAATAAAAACTGCAAATGTGTGTAAAACTCCAACCAAAGCTTTGGGATTCAAACCACTGCCTGTAACTAGTATAAAGGGGAGAGTTTTACTCTAAAATCTAAGAGAGTTTACTTGGAAAGCATCCTTTGTGAAGTTATGAGTCAAAAGAAAAAAAGTGTACAGCAGAGGGAGCTCGGAAGCATTTTTAAGCGATAAATACTGCAAATGTGTGAAAAACTCCAACCAAATCTTTGGGATTCAAACCACTGCCTGTAACTAGTACAAAGGTGAGAGTTCTACTATAAAAAGCAAGATACTTTAATGGGAAAGCATCCTTTTTGAAGTTGTGAGTCAAAAGAAAAAAAGTGTACAGAAGGCGCTGGGAAGCATTTTTAAGCGATAAAAGCTGCAAATATATGTAAAACTCCAACCAAAGCTTTGGGATTCAAACCACTGCCTCTAACTAGTATAAAGGGGATAGTTTTACTCTGAAATGTAAGAGAATTTACTTGGAAAGCATCATTTGTGAAGTTATGAGTCAAAATAAAAAAAAGTGTACAACAGGCGCTGGGAAGCATTTTTAAGCGATAAAAACTGCAAATGTGTGTAAAACTCCAACCAAAGCTTTGGGATTCAAACCACTGCCCATAACTAGTATAAAGGGGAGAGTTTTACTCTAAAATACAAGGGAATTTACTGGGAAAGCATCCTTTGTGAAGTTATGAGTTACAATAAAAAAAGTGTACAGCAGAGGGAGCTGGGAAGCATTTTTAAGCAATAAAAACTGCAAATGTGTGTAAAACTACAACCAAAGCTTTGGGATTCAAATCACTGCCTGTAACTAGTATAAAGGGGAGAGTTATACTCGAAAAAGCAAGAGACTTTACTGGGAAAGCATCCTTTGTGAAGTTATGAGTCAAAATAAAAAAAAGTGTACAGCAGGTGCTGGGAAGCATTTTTAAGCGATAAAAACAGCAAATGTCTGTAAAACTCCAACCAAAGCTTTGGGATTCAAACCACTGCCACTAACTCGAATAAAGGGGAGAGTTTTACTCTGAAATGCAAAAGAATTTTCTTGGAAAGTATCCTTTGTGAAGTTATGAGTGAAAATAAAAAAAGTGTACAGCAGAGGGAGCTGGGAAGTATTTTAAGCGATAAAAACTGCAAATGTGTGTAAAACTCCAACCAAAGCTTTGGGATTCAAACCACTGCCTGTAACTAGTATAAAGGGGAGAGTTCTACTCGAAAAAGCAAGAGACTTTACTGGGAAAGCATCCTTTGTGAAGTTATGATTGAAAATAAAAAAATTGTACAGCAGAGGGAGCTGGGAAGCATTTTTAAGCAATAAAAACTGCAAATGTGTGTAAAACTGCAACCAAAGCTTTGGGATTCAAACCACTGCCTGTAACTAGTTTTAAGGGGAGAGTTCTACTCGAAAAAGCAAGAGACTTTACTGGGAAAGCATCCTTTGTGAAGTTATGAGTGAAAATAAAAAAAAGTGTACAGCAGGCGCTGGGAAGCATTTTTAAGCGATAAAAACAGCAAATGTGTGTAAAACTCCAACCAAAGCTTTGGGATTCAAACCACTGCCTCTAACTCGAATAAAGGGGAGAGTTTTACTCTGAAATGCAAGATAATTTACTTGGAAAGTATCCTTTGTGAAGTTATGAGTGAAAATAAAAAAAGTGTACAGCAGAGGGAGCTGGGAACCATTTTTAAGCGATAAAAACAGCAAATGTGTATAAAACTCCAACCAAAGCTTTGGGATTCAAACCACTGCCTTTAACTAGTATAAATGGGAGAGTTATACTCTAAAAAGCAAGAGAATTTACTAGGAAAGCATCCTTTGTGAAGTTATGAGTCAAAATAAAAAAAGTGGACAACAGGCGCTGGGAAGCATTTTTAAGCGATAAAAACTGCAAATGTGTGTAAAACTCCAACCAAAGCTTTGGGATTCAAACCACTGCCCGTAACTAGTATAAAGGGGAGAGTTCTTCTCTAAAATACAAGAGAATATACTTGGAAAGCATCCTTTGTGAAGTTATGAGTTACAATAAAAAAAGTGTACAGCAGAGGGAGCTGGGAAGCATTTTTCAGCAATAAAAACAGGCAATGTGTGTAAAACTCTGACCAAAGATTTGGGATTCAAAACACTGCCTGTAACTCGAAAAAGGGGAGAGTTTTCCTCTAAAAAGCAAGAGAATTTACTGGGAAAGCATCCTTTGTGAAGTTTTGAGTCAAAATAAAAAAATTGAACAGCAGGCGCTGGGAAGCGTTTTTAAGCGATAAAAGCTGCAAATGTGTAAAACTCCAACCAAAGCTTTGGGATTCACAACACTTACTGTAACTAGTATAAAGGGGAGAGTTTTACTCTAAAATGAGAGAGAATTTACTTGGAAAGCATCATTTGTGAAGTTATGAGTGAAAATAAAAAAAAGTGTACAGCAGGTGCTGGGAAGCATTTTTAAGCGATAAAAACAGCAAATGTCTGTAAAACTCCAACCAAAGCTTTGGGATTCAAACCACTGCCTGTAACTAGTATAAAGGGGAGAGTTTTACTCTAAAATCCAAGAGAGTTTACTTGGAAAGCATCCTTTGTGAAGTTATGAGTCAAAAGAAAAAAAGTGTACAGCAGAGGGAGCTCGGAAGCATTTTTAAGCGATAAATACTGCAAATGTGTGAAAAACTCCAACCAAATCTTTGGGATTCAAACCACTGCCTGTAACTAGTACAAAGGTGAGAGTTCTACTATAAAAAGCAAGATACTTTAATGGGAAAGCATCCTTTTTGAAGTTGTGAGTCAAAAGAAAAAAAGTGTACAGAAGGCGCTGGGAAGCATTTTTAAGCGATAAAAGCTGCAAATATATGTAAAACTCCAACCAAAGCTTTGGGATTCAAACCACTGCCTCTAACTAGTATAAAGGGGATAGTTTTACTCTGAAATGTAAGAGAATTTACTTGGAAAGCATCATTTGTGAAGTTATGAGTCAAAATAAAAAAAAGTGTACAACAGGCGCTGGGAAGCATTTTTAAGCGATAAAAACTGCAAATGTGTGTAAAACTCCAACCAAAGCTTTGGGATTCAAACCACTGCCCATAACTAGTATAAAGGGGAGAGTTTTTCTCTAAAATACAAGGGAATTTACTGGGAAAGCATCCTTTGTGAAGTTATGAGTTACAATAAAAAAAGTGTACAGCAGAGGGAGCTGGGAAGCATTTTTAAGCGATAAAAGCTGCAAATATATGTAAAACTCCAACCAAAGCTTTGGGATTCAAATCACTGCCTGTAACTAGTATAAAGGGGAGAGTTTTACTCTGAAATGCAAAAGAATTTTCTTGGAAAGTATCCTTTGTGAAGTTATGAGTCAAAATAAAAAAAAGTGTACAGCAGGTGCTGGGAAGCATTTTTAAGCGATAAAAACAGCAAATGTCTGTAAAACTCCAACCAAAGCTTTGGGATTCAAACCACTGCCACTAACTCGAATAAAGGGGAGAGTTTTACTCTGAAATGCAAAAGAATTTTCTTGGAAAGTATCCTTTGTGAAGTTATGAGTGAAAATAAAAAAAGTGTACAGCAGAGGGAGCTGGGAAGTATTTTAAGCGATAAAAACTGCAAATGTGTGTAAAACTCCAACCAAAGCTTTGGGATTCAAACCACTGCCTGTAACTAGTATAAAGGGGAGAGTTCTACTCGAAAAAGCAAGAGACTTTACTGGGAAAGCATCCTTTGTGAAGTTATGATTGAAAATAAAAAAATTGTACAGCAGAGGGAGCTGGGAAGCATTTTTAAGCAATAAAAACTGCAAATGTGTGTAAAACTGCAACCAAAGCTTTGGGATTCAAACCACTGCCTGTAACTAGTTTTAAGGGGAGATTTCTACTCTAAAAAGCAAGAGACTTTACTGGGAAAGCATCCTTTGTGAAGTTATGAGTGAAAATAAAAAAATGTGTACAGCAGGCGCTGGGAAGCATTTTTAAGCGATAAAAACAGCAAATGTGTGTAAAACTCCAACCAAAGCTTTGGGATTCAAACCACTGCCTCTAACTCGAATAAAGGGGAGAGTTTTACTCTGAAATGCAAGATAATTTACTTGGAAAGTACCTTTTGTGAAGTTATGAGTGAAAATAAAAAAAGTGTACAGCAGAGGGAGCTGGGAACCATTTTTAAGCGATAAAAACAGCAAATGTGTATAAAACTCCAACCAAAGCTTTGGGATTCAAACCACTGCCTTTAACTAGTATAAATGGGAGAGTTATACTCTAAAAAGCAAGAGAATTTACTAGGAAAGCATCCTTTGTGAAGTTATGAGTCAAAATAAAAAAAGTGGACAACAGGCGCTGGGAAGCATTTTTAAGCGATAAAAACTGCAAATGTGTGTAAAACTCCAACCAAAGCTTTGGGATTCAAACCACTGCCCGTAACTAGTATAAAGGGGAGAGTTCTTCTCTAAAATACAAGAGAATATACTTGGAAAGCATCCTTTGTGAAGTTATGAGTTACAATAAAAAAAGTGTACAGCAGAGGGAGCTGGGAAGCATTTTTCAGCAATAAAAACAGCAAATGTGTGTAAAACTCTGACCAAAGATTTGGGATTCAAAACACTGCCTGTAACTCGAAAAAGGGGAGAGTTTTCCTCTAAAAAGCAAGAGAATTTACTGGGAAAGCATCCTTTGTGAAGTTTTGAGTCAAAATAAAAAAATTTAACAGCAGGCGCTGGGAAGCGTTTTTAAGCGATAAAAGCTGCAAATGTGTAAAACTCCAACCAAAGCTTTGGGATTCACAACACTTACTGTAACTAGTATAAAGGGGAGAGTTTTACTCTAAAATGAGAGAGAATTTACTTGGAAAGCATCATTTGTGAAGTTATGAGTGAAAATAAAAAAAGTGTACAGCAGGCGCTGGGAAGAATTTTAAGCAATTAAAACTACAAATGTGTGTAAAACTCCAACCAAACCTTCGTGATTCAAACCACTGCCTGTAACTAGTATAAAGGGGAGAGTTCTACTCTAAAAAGCAAGAGACTTTATTGGGAAAGCATCCTTTGTGAAGTTATGAGTCAAAAGAAAAAATGTGTACAGCAGGCGCTGGGAAGCATTTTTAAGCAATAAAAAAAGGAAAAGTGTGTACAACTCCAACCAAAGCTTTGGGATTCAAACCACTGCCTGAAACTTGTATAAAGGGGAGATTTCAACTCTCAAAAGCAAGAGAATTTACTGTGAAAGCATCCTTTGTGAAGTTATGAGTTACAATAAAAAAGGTGTACAGCAGAGGGAGCTGTTAAGCATTTTTAAGCAATTAAAACTACAAATGTGTGTAAAACTCCAACCAAACCTTTGTGATTCAAACCACTGCCTGTAACTAGTATAAAGGGGAGAGTTCGACTCAAAAAAGCAAGAGACTTTATTGGGAAAGCATCCTTTGTGAAGTTATGAGTCAAAATCAAAAAAGTGTACAGCAGGTGCTGGGAAGTATTTTTTAGCGATAAAAGCTGCAAATGTGTGTAAAACTCCAACCAAAGCTTTGGGATTCAAACCACTGCCTGTAACTAGTATGAAGGGGAGAGTTCTACTCTAAAAAGCAAGAGACTTTACTGGGAAAGAAACCTTTGTGAAGTTATGAGTCAAAAGAAAAAATGTGTACAGCAGGCGCTGGGAAGCATTTTTAAGCAATAAAAAAAGGAAAAGTGTGTAAAACTCCAACCAAAGCTTTGGGATTCAAACCACTGCCTGTAACTTGTATAAAGGGGAGACTTCAACTCTAAAAAGCAAGAGAATTTACTGGGAAAGCATCTTTTGTGAAGTTATGAGTTACAATAAAAAAAGTTTACAGCAGAGGGAGCTGGGAAGCATTTTTTAGCAATAAAAACTGCAAATGTGTGTAAAACTCCAACCAAAGCTTTGGGATTCAAACCACTGCCTGTACCTAGTATAAAGGGGAGAGTTTTACTCTGAAAAGCAAAAGACTTTATTGGGAAAGCATCCTTTGTGAAGTTATGAGTCAAAATAAAAAATGTGTACAGCAGGCGCTGGGAAGCATTTTTTAGCAATAAAAACTGCAAATGGGTGTAAAATTCCAAACAAAGCTTTGAGATTCAAACCACTGCCTGTAACTAATATAAAGGGGAGAGTTCTACTCTAAAAAGCAAGAGAATTTACTGGGAAAGCATCCTTTGTGAAGTTACGAGTGAAAATAAATAAAATGTGTACAGCAGGCGCTGGGAAGCATTTTTAACAGATAAAAACAGCAAATGTGTGTAAAACTCAAACCAAAGCTTTGGGATTCAAACCACTGCCTGTAACTAGTATAAAGGGGAGAGTTCTACTCGAAAAAGCAAGAGACTTTACTGGGAAAGCATCCTTTGTGAAGTTATGAGTGAAAATAAAAAAAGTGTACAGCAGAGGGAGCTGGGAAGCATTGTTAAGCAATAAAAACTGCAAATGTGTGTAAAACTCCAACCAAAGCTTTGGGATTCAAACCACAGCCTGTAACTAGTTTTAAGGGGAGATTTTTACTCTAAAAAATCAAGAGACTTTACTGGGAAAGCATCCTTTGTGAAGTTATGAGTGAAAATAAAAAAAGTGTACAGCAGGCGCTGGGAAGCATTTTTAAGCGATAAAAACTGCAAATGTGTGTAAAACTCCAACCAAACCTTTGGGATTCAAACCACTGCCTGTAACTAGTATAAAGGGGAGAGTTTTCCTCTGAAATGCACGAGAATTTACTTGGAAAGCATCCTTTGTGAAGTTAGGAGTCAAAATAAAAAAAAGTGTACAACAGGCGCTGTGAAGCATTTTTAAGCGATAAAAACTGCAAATGTGTGTAAAACTCCAACCAAAGCTTTGGGATTCAAACCACTGCCTGTAACTTGTATAAAGGGGAGAGTTTTACTCTCAAAAGCAAGAGACTTTTCTGGGAAAGCATCCTTTGTGAAGTTGTGAGTCAAAATAATACAAGTGTACAACAGACACTGGGAAGCATTTTTAAGCAATAAAAAAAGGAAATGTGTGTAAAACTCTGACCAAAGATTTGGGATTCAAACCACTGCCTGTAACTAGTATAAAGGGGAGAGTTCTTCTCTAAAATACAAGAGAATATACTTGGAAAGCATCCTTTGTGAAGTTATGAGTTACAATAAAAAAAGTGTACAGCAGAGGGAGCTGGGAAGCATTTTTCAGAAATAAAAACAACGTGTGTAAAACTCTGACCAAAGATTTGGGATTCAAACCACTGCCTGTAACTAGTATAAAGGGGAGAGTTCTTCTCTAAAAAGCAAGAGATTTTGCTGGTAAAGCATCCTTTGTGAAGTTATGAGTTACAATAAAAAAGTGTCCAGCAGAGGGAGCTGGGAAGCATTTTTAAGCAATAAAAACTGCAAATGTGTGTAAAACTTCAACCAAAGCTTTTGGATTCAAACCACTGCCTGTAACAAGTATAGAGGGGAGAGTTCTACTCTAAAAAGCAAGAGACTTTACTGGGAAAGCATCCTTTGTGAATGTATGAGTTACAATAAAAAAGTGTACAGCAGAGGGAGCTGGGAAGCATTTTTAAGCAATAAAAACTGCAAATGTGTGTAAAACTCCAACCAAAGCTTTGGGATTCAAACCACTGCCTGTAACTAGTATAAAGGGGAGAGTTCTACTCTAAAAAGCAAGAGACTTTACTGGGAAAGCATCCTTTGTGAAGTTTTGAGTCAAAATAATAAGATTGAACAGCAGGCGCTGGGAAACGTTTTTAAGCGATAAAAGCTGCAAATGTGTGTAAAACTCCAACCAAAGCTTTGGGATTCACACCACTGCCTGTAACTAGTTAAAGGGGAGAGTTTTACTCTAAAATGCAAGAGAATTTACTTGGAAAGCATAATTTGTGAAGTTATGAGTGAAAATAAAAAAAGTGTACAGCAGAGGGAGCTGGGAAGCATTTTTAAGCGATAAAAACTGCAAATGTGTGTAAAACTCCAGCCAAAGCTTTGGGATTCAAACCACTGCCTGTAACTAATATAAAGGGGAGAGTTTAACTCTCAAAAGCAAGAGAATTTACTGTGAAAGCATCCTTTGTGAAGTTATGAGTTACAATAAAAAAAGTGTACGGCAGAGGGAGCTGTTAAGCATTTTTCAGCAATAAAAACTACAAATGTGTGTAAAACTCCAACCAAACCTTTCGGATTCAAACCACTGCCTGTAACTAGTATAAAGGGGAGAGTTCTACTTTTAAAGCAAGATACTTTACTGGGAAAGCATCCTTTGTGAAGTTATTAGTCAAGAGAAAAAATGTGTACAGCAGACGCTGGGAAGCATTTTTAAGCAATAAAAAAAGGAAAAGTGTAAAACTCCAACCAAAGCTTTGGGATTCAAACCACTGCCTGTAACTTGTATAAAGGGGAGACTCCAACTCTAAAAAGCAAGAGAATTTACTGGGAAAGCATCCTTTGTGAAGTTATGAGTCAAAATAAAAAAAGTGTCCAGCAGAGGGAGCTGGGAAGCATTTTTTAGCAATAAAAACTGCAAATGTGTGTAAAACTCCAACCAAAGCTTTGGGATTCAAACCACTGCCTGTAACTATTATAAAGGGGAGAGTTTTACTCTAAAAAGCAAGAGAATTTACTGGGAAAGCATCTTTTGTGAAGTTATGAGTTACAATAAAAAAATTTACAGCAGAGGGAGCTGGGAAGCATTTTTTAGCAATAAAAACTGCAAATGTGTGTAAAACTCCAACCAAACCTTTGGGTTTAAAACCACTGCCTGTAACTTGTATAAAGGGGAGAGTTCTACTTTAAAAGCAAGAGACTTTCCTGGGAAAGCATGCTTTGTTAAGTTATGAGTCAAAATAAAAAAAGTGAACAGCAGGCACTGGGAAGCATTTTGAAGCGATAAAAGCTGCAAATGTGTGTAAAACTCCAACCAAAGCTTTGGGATTCAAACCACTGCCTCTAACTAGTATAAAGGGGAGAGTTTGAATCTAAAAAGCAAGAGACTTTACTGGGAAAGCATCCTTTGTGAAGTTATGAGTCAAAATCAAAAAAGTGTAGAGCAGGTGCTGGGAAGTATTTTTAAGCGATAAAAGCTGCAAATGTGTGTAAAACTCCAACCAACGCTTTGGGATTCAAACCACTGACTGTAACTAGTATAAAGGGGAGAGTTCTACTCTAAAAAGCAAGAGACTTTAATGGGAAATAAACCTTTGTGAAGTTATCAGTCAAAAGAAAAAATGTGTACAGCAGGCGCTGGGAAGCATTTTTAAGCAGTAAAAACAGCAAATGTGTGTAAATCTCCAACCAAAGCTTTGGGATTCAAAACACTGCCTGTAACTTGTATAAAGGGGAGAGTTTTCCTCTAAAAAGCAAGAGAATTTACTGGGAAAGCATCCTTTGTAAAGTTATGAGTTACAATTAAAAAAGTGTACAGCAGAGGGAGCTGGGAAGCATTTTTAAGCAATAAAAACAGCAAATGTGTGTAAAACTCCAACCAATGCTCTGGGATTCGAACCATTGCCTGTCACTCGTATAAAGGGGGGAGTTTTACTTGAAAAAGCAAGAGAATTTACTGGGAAAGCATCCTTTGTGAAGTTATGAGTTACAATTAAAAAAATTTACAGCAGAGGGAGCTGGGAAGCATTTTTTAGCAATAAAAACTGCAAATGTGTGTAAAACTCCAACCAAACCTTTGGGTTTAAAACCACTGCCTGTAACTTGTATAAAGGGGAGAGTTCTACTTTAAAAGCAAGAGACTTTCCTGGGAAAGCATGCTTTGTTAAGTTATGAGTCAAAATAAAAAAAGTGAACAGCAGGCACTGGGAAGCATTTTGAAGCGATAAAAGCTGCAAATGTGTGTAAAACTCCAACCAAAGCTTTGGGATTCAAACCACTGCCTCTAACTAGTATAAAGGGGAGAGTTTGAATCTAAAAAGCAAGAGACTTTACTGGGAAAGCATCCTTTGTGAAGTTATGAGTCAAAATCAAAAAAGTGTAGAGCAGGTGCTGGGAAGTATTTTTAAGCGATAAAAGCTGCAAATGTGTGTAAAACTCCAACCAACGCTTTGGGATTCAAACCACTGACTGTAACTAGTATAAAGGGGAGAGTTCTACTCTAAAAAGCAAGAGACTTTAATGGGAAATAAACCTTTGTGAAGTTATCAGTCAAAAGAAAAAATGTGTACAGCAGGCGCTGGGAAGCATTTTTAAGCAGTAAAAACAGCAAATGTGTGTAAATCTCCAACCAAAGCTTTGGGATTCAAAACACTGCCTGTAACTTGTATAAAGGGGAGAGTTTTCCTCTAAAAAGCAAGAGAATTTACTGGGAAAGCATCCTTTGTGAAGTTATGAGTTACAATTAAAAAAGTGTACAGCAGAGGGAGCTGGGAAGCATTTTTAAGCAATAAAATCTGAAAATGTGTGGAAAAACTCCAACCAAAGCTTTGGGATTCAAACTACAGCCTGTAACTCGTGTAAAGGGGAGAGTTTTACTCAAAAAGCAAGAGACTTTACTGGGAAAGCATCCTTTGTGAAGTTATGAGTGAAAATTAAAAAAGTGTACAGCAGAGGGAGCTGGGAAGCATTTTTAAGCAATACAAATTGCAAATGTGTGTAAAACTCCAACCAAAGCTTTGGGATTCAAACCACTGCCTGTAACTAGTTTTAAGGGTAGATTTCTACTCTAAAAAGCAAGAGACTTTACTGGGAAAGCATCCTTTGTGAAGTTATGAGTCAAAATAAAAAAAGTGGACAGCAGGCGCTAGGAAGCATTTTTAAGCGATAAAAACTGCAAATGTGTGTAAAACTCCAACCAAAACTTTGGGATTCAAACTACTGCCTGTAACTAGTATAAAGGGGAGAGTTTTCCTCTGAAATGCAAGAGAATTTACTTGGAAAGCATCCTTTGTGAAGTTATGAGTCAAAATAAAAAAAGTGGACAACAGGCGCTGGGAAGCATTTTTAAGCGATACAAACTGCAAATGTGTGTAAAACTCCAACACAAGCGTTGGGATTCAAACCACTGCATGTAACTAGTATAAAGGGGAGAGTTTTACTCTAAAATGCAAGAGAATTCACTTGGAAAGCATCCTTTGTGAAGTTATGAGTTACATTAAAAAAGTGTACAGCAGAGGGAGATGGGAAGCATTTTTAAGCAATAAAAACTGCAAATGTGTGTAAAGCTCCAACCAAAGCTTTGGGATTCAAACCACTGCCTCTAACTAGTATAAAGGGGAGAGTTCTACTCGAAAAAGCAAGAGACTTTACTGGGAAAGCATCCTTTGTGAAGTTATGAGTGAAAATAAAAGAAGTGTACAGCAGGCGCTGGGAAGCATTTTGAAGCGATAAAAACTGCAAATGTGTGTAAAACTCCAACCAAAGCTTTGGGATTCAAACCACTGCCTCTAACTAGTATAAAGGGGAGAGTTTGAATCTAAAAAGCAAGAGACTTTACTGGGAAAGCATCCTTTGTGAAGTTATGAGTCAAAATCAAAAAAGTGTACAGCAGGTGCTGGGAAGTATTTTTAAGCGATAAAAGCTGCAAATGTGTGTAAAACTCCAACCAACGCTTTGGGATTCAAACCACTGCCTGTAACTAGTATAAAGGGGAGAGTTCTACTCTAAAAAGCAAGAGACTTTACTGGGAAATAAACCTTTGTGAAGTTATCAGTCAAAAGAAAAAATGTGTACAGCAGGCGCGGGGAAGCATTTTTAAGCAGTAAAAACAGCAAATGTGTGTAAAACTCCAACCAAAGCTTTGGGATTCAAAACACTGCGTGTAACTTGTATAAAGGGGAGAGTTTTCCTCTAAAAAGCAAGAGAATTTACTGGGAAAGCATCCTTTGTAAAGTTATGAGTTACAATAAAAAAAGTGTACAGCAGAGGGAGCTGGGAAGCATTTTTAAGCAATAAAAACAGCAAATGTGTGTAAAACTCTAACCAATGCTCTGGGATTCAAACCATTGCCTGTCACTCGTATAAAGGGGGGAGTTTTACTTGAAAAAGCAAGAGAATTTACTGGGAAAGCATCCTTTGTGAAGTTATGAGTTACAATTAAAAAAGTGTACAGCAGAGGGAGCTGGGAAGCATTTTTAAGCAATAAAAACTGAAAATGTGTGGAAAAACTCCAACCAAAGCTTTGGGATTCAAACCACTGCCTGTAACTAGTATAAAGGGGAGAGTTCTACTCTAAAAACCAAGAGACTTTACTGGGAAAGCATCCTTTGTGAAGTTATGAGTGAAAATATAAAAAGTGTACAGCAGAGGGAGCTGGGAATTATTTTTAAGCAATACAAATTGCAAATGTGTGTAAAACTCCAACCAAAGCTTTGGGATTCAAACCACTGCCTGTAACTAGTTTTAAGGGTAGATTTCTACTCTAAAAAGCAAGAGACTTTACTGGGAAAGCATCCTTTGTGAAGTTATGAGTCAAAATAAAAAAAGTGGACAGCAGGCGCTGGGAAGCATTTTTAAGCGATAAAAACTGCAAATGTGTGTAAAACTCCAACCAAAGCTTTGGGATTCAAACCACTGCCTGTAACTAGTATAAAGGGGAGAGTTTTACTCTGAAATGCAAGAGAATTTACTTGGAAAGCATCCTTTGTGAAGTTATGAGTACAATAAAAAAAGTGTACAGCAGAGGAGCTGGGAAGCATTTTTAAGCAATAAAAACTGCAAATGTGTGTAAAACTCCAACCAAAGCTTTGGGATTCAAACCACTGCCTGTAACTAGTATAAAGGGGAGAGTTCTACTCTAAAAGCAAGAGACTTTACTGGGAAAGCATCCTTTGTGAAGTTATGAGTCAAAATAAAAAAAGTGTACAGCAGGCGCTGGGAAGCATTTTTAAGCAATAAAAACTGCAAATGTGTGTAAAACTCCAACCAAAGCTTTGGGATTCAAACCACTGCCTGTAACTAGTATAAAGGGGAGAGTTATACTCTAAAAAGCAAGAGAATTTACTGGGAAAGCATCCTTTGTGAAGTTATGAGTCAAAATAAAAAAAGTGTACAGCAGGCGCTGGGAAGCATTTATTCACAATATAAACTAAAAATGTGTGTAAAACTCCAACCAAAGCTTTGCGATTCAAACCACTGCCTGTAACTAGTATAAAGGGGAGAGTTCGACTCAAAAAAGCAAGAGACTTTATTTGGAAAGCATCCTTTGTGAAGTTATGAGTAAAAATAAAAAAAAGTGTACAGCAGGCGCTGGGAAGCATTTTTAAGTGATAAAAACTGCAAATGTGTGTAAAACTCCAACCAAAGCTTTGGGATTCAGACCACTGCCCCTAAGTAGTATACAGGGGAGAGTTTTACTCTGAAATGCCAGAGAATTTACTTGGAAAGCGTCCTTTTTGAAGTTGTAATTCAAAATAAAAGAAGTGTACAGCAGGCCCTGGGAAGCATTTTTTAGCGATAAAAGCTGCAAATGTGTGTAAAACTCCAACCAAAGCTTTGGGATTCAAACCACTGCCTGTAACCAGTATAAAGGTCAGAGTTATACTCTAAAAAGCAAGAGACTTTACTGGAAAAGCATCCTTTTTGAAGTTAAGAGTTACAATAAAAAAAAGTGTACAGCAGGCGCTGGGAAGCATTTTTTAGCGATAAAAGCTGCAAATGTGTTTAAAACTCAAACCGAAGCTTTGGGATTCAAACCACTGCCCCTAAGTAATATACAGGGGAGAGTTTTATTCTGAAATGCAAGAGAATTTACTTGGAAAGCATCCTTTGTGAAGTTAAGAGTTACAATTAAAAAGTGTCCAGCAGAGGGAGCTGGGTAGCATTTTTAACCATTAAAAACTGCAAATGTGTGTACAACTCCAACCAAAGCTTTGGATTCAAACCACTGCCTGTAACTAGTATAAAGGGGAGGGTTTTACTCTAAAAAGCAAGAGAATTTACTTGGAAAGCATCCTTTGTGAAGTTATGAGTCAAAATAAAAGAAGTGGACAGCAGGCGCTGGGAAGCAATTTTAAGCAATAAAAACTGCAAATATGTGTAAAACTCCAACCAAAGCTTTGGGATTCAAACCACTGCCTCTAACTAGTGTAAAGAGGAAAGTTCTCCTCTAAAAAGCAAGAGAATTTACTCGGAAAGCATCCTTTGTGAAGTTATGAGTTACAATAAAAAAAAGTGTCCAGAGAGGGAGCTGGGTAGCATTTTTAAGCATTAAAAACTGCAAATGTGTGTAAAACTCCAACCAAAGCTTTGGGATTCTAACCACTGCATGTAACTAGTATAAAGGGGAGAGTTTTACTCGAAAAAGCAAGAGAATTTACTGGGAAAGCATCCTTTGTGAAGTTATGAGTGAAAATAAAAAAAGTGGACAGCAGGCGCTGGGAAGGATTTATTCGCAATAAAAACTAAAAATGTGTGTAAAACTCCAACCAAAGCTTTGCAATTCAAACCACTGCCTGTAACTAGTATAAAGGGGAGAGTTCGACTCAAAAAAGCAAGAGACTTTATTTGGAAAGCATCCTTTGTGACGTTATGAGTAAAAATAAAAAAAAGTGTACAGCAGGCGCTGGGAAGCATTTTTAAGTGATACAAACTGCAAATGAGTGTAAAACTCCAACCAAAGCTTTGGGATTCAAACCACTGCCTGTAACTAGTATAAAGGGGAGAGTTCGACAATAAAAAGCAAGAGACTTTACTGGGAAAGCATCCTTTGTGAAGTTATGAGTCAAAATAAAAAAAATGTACAGCAGGCGCTGGGAAGCATTGTTAAGCGATAAAAGCTGCAAATGTCTGTAAAACTCCAACCAAAGCTTTGGGATTCAAACCACTGCCTGTAACTAGTATAAAGGGGAGAGTTTTGCTCTGAAATGCAATAGAATTTACTTGGAAAGCATCCTTTGTGAAGTTATGAGTTACAATGAAAAAAAAAGTGTACAGCAGGCGCTGGGAAGCATTTTTAAGCAATAAAAACAGCAAATGTGTGTAAAACGCCAACCAAAGCTTTGGGATTCATACCACTGCCTGTAACCAGTATAAAGGTCAGAGTTATACTCTAAAAAGCAAGAGACTTTACTGGAAAAGCATCCTTTTTGAAGTTAAGAGTTACAATAAAAAAAAGTGTACAGCAGGCGCTGGGAAGCATTTTTAAGTGATAAAAACTGCAAATGTGTGTAAAACTCCAACCAAAGCTTTGGGATTCAGACCACTGCCCCTAAGTAGTATACAGGGGAGAGTTTTACTCTGAAATGCCAGAGAATTTACTTGGAAAGCGTCCTTTTTGAAGTTGTAATTCAAAATAAAAGAAGTGTACAGCAGGCCCTGGGAAGCATTTTTTAGCGATAAAAGCTGCAAATGTGTGTAAAACTCCAACCAAAGCTTTGGGATTCAAACCACTGCCTGTAACCAGTATAAAGGTCAGAGTTATACTCTAAAAAGCAAGAGACTTTACTGGAAAAGCATCCTTTTTGAAGTTAAGAGTTACAATAAAAAAAAGTGTACAGCAGGCGCTGGGAAGCATTTTTTAGCGATAAAAGCTGCAAATGTGTTTAAAACTCAAACCGAAGCTTTGGGATTCAAACCACTGCCCCTAAGTAATATACAGGGGAGAGTTTTATTCTGAAATGCAAGAAAATTTACTTGGAAAGCATCCTTTGTGAAGTTATGAGTCAAAATAAAAGAAGTGGACAGCAGGCGCTGGGAAGCAATTTTAAGCAATAAAAACTGCAAATGTGTGTAAAACTCCAACCAAAGCTTTGGGATTCAAACCACTGCCTCTAACTAGTGTAAAGAGGAAAGTTCTCCTCTAAAAAGCAAGAGAATTTACTCGGAAAGCATCCTTTGTGAAGTTATGAGTTACAATAAAAAAAGTGTCCAGAGAGGGAGCTGGGTAGCATTTTTAAGCATTAAAAACTGCAAATGTGTGTAAAACTCCAACCAAAGCTTTGGGATTCTAACCACTGCATGTAACTAGTATAAAGGGGAGAGTTTTACTCGAAAAAGCAAGAGAATTTACTGGGAAAGCATCCTTTGTGAAGTTATGAGTGAAAATAAAAAAAGTGGACAGCAGGCGCTGGGAAGGATTTATTCGCAATAAAAACTAAAAATGTGTGTAAAACTCCAACCAAAGCTTTGCGATTCAAACCACTGCCTGTAACTAGTATAAAGGGGAGAGTTTTACTCGAAAAAGCAAGAGAATTTACTGGGAAAGCATCCTTTGTGAAGTTATGAGTGAAAATAAAAAAAGTGTACAGCAGGCGCTGGGAAGCATTTATTCACAATATAAACTAAAAATGTGTGTAAAACTCCAACCAAAGCTTTGGGATTCAAACCACTGCCTGTAACTAGTATAAAGGGGAGAGTTCTACTCTAAAAATCAAGAGAATTTGCTGGGAAAGCATCCTTTGTGAAGTTAACAGTCAAAACAAAAAAAGTGTACAGCAGGCGCTGGGAAGCATTTTTAAGTGATAAAAACTGCAAATGTGTGTAAAACTCCAACCAAAGCTTTGGGATTCAAACCACTGCATGTAACTAGTATAAAGGGGAGAGTTCGACAATAAAAAGCAAGAGACTTTACTGGGAAAGCATCCTTTGTGAAGTTATGAGTCAAAATCAAAAAAATGTACAGCAGGCGCTGGGAAGGATTTTTAAGTGATAAAAACTGCAAATGTGTGTAAAACTCCAACCAAAGCTTTGGGATTCAAACCATTGCCTGTAATGAGTATAAAGGGGACAGTTTTACTCTAAAAAGCAAGAGAATTTACTGGGAAAGCATCCTTTGTGAAGTTATGAGTTACAATAAAAAAATGCACAGCAGAGGGAGCTGTTGAGCATTTTTAAGCAACAAAAACTGCAAATGTGTGTAAAAATCCAACCAAAGCTTTTTGGGATTAAAACCACTGCCTGTAACTAGAATAAAGGTGAGAGTTATAATCTAAAAAGCAAGAGACCTTTCTGGGAAAGCATACTTTGTGAAGTTATGAGTTACAATAAAAAAAGTGTACAGCAGAGGGAGCTGTTATGCATTTTTAAACAATAAAAACTGCAAATGTGTGTAAAACTCCAACCAAAGCTTTGGGTTTCAAACCACTGCCTCTAACTAGTATAAAGGGGAGAGTTCTACTCTAAAAAGCAAGAGAAGTTTCTGGGAAAGCATCCTTTGTGAAGTTTTGAGTGAAAATAAAAAGTGTCCAGCAGAGGGAGCTGGGAAGCATTTTTAAGCCATAAAAACTGCAAATGTGTGTCAAAGTCCAACCAAAGCTTTGGGATTCAAACCGCTGCCTGTCACTAGTATAAAGGGGAGAGTTCTACTCTAAAAAGAAGGAGAATTTACAGGAAAATCATCCTTTGTGAAGTTCTGAGTTACAATAAAAAAAGTGTACAGCAAGCGCTGAGAAGCATTTTTAAGCAATAAAAACAGCAAATGTGTGTAAAACTCCAACCAAAGCTTTGGGATTCTAACCACTGCATGTAACTAGTATAAAGGGGAGAGTTTTACTCGAAAAAGCAAGAGAATTTACTGGGAAAGCATCCTTTGTGAAGTTATGAGTGAAAATAAAAAAAGTGGACAGCAGGCGCTGGGAAGCATTTATTCGCAATAAAAACTAAAAATGTGTGTAAAACTCCAACCAAAGCTTTGCGATTCAAACCACTGCCTGTAACTAGTATAAAGGGGAGAGTTCGACTCAAAAAAGCAAGAGACTTTATTTGGAAAGCATCCTTTGTGACGTTATGAGTAAAAATGAAAAAAAGTGTACAGCAGGCGCTGGGAAGCATTTTTAAGTGATACAAACTGCAAATGAGTGTAAAACTCCAACCAAAGCTTTGGGATTCAAACCACTGCCTGTAACTAGTATAAAGGGGAGAGTTCGACAATAAAAAGCGAGAGACTTTACTGGGAAAGCATCCTTTGTGAAGTTATGAGTCAAAATCAAAAAAATGTACAGCAGGCGCTGGGAAGCATTGTTAAGCGATAAAAGCTGCAAATGTCTGTAAAACTCCAACCAAAGCTTTGGGATTCAAACCACTGCCTGTAACTAGTATAAAGGGGAGAGTTTTGCTCTGAAATGCAATAGAATTTACTTGGAAAGCATCCTTTGTGAAGTTATGAGTTACAATGAAAAAAAAAGTGTACAGCAGGCGCTGGGAAGCATTTTTAAGCAATAAAAACAGCAAATGTGTGTAAAACGCCAACCAAAGCTTTGGGATTCATACCACTGCCTGTAACCAGTATAAAGGTCAGAGTTATACTCTAAAAAGCAAGAGACTTTACTGGAAAAGCATCCTTTTTGAAGTTAAGAGTTACAATAAAAAAAAGTGTACAGCAGGCGCTGGGAAGCATTTTTAAGTGATAAAAACTGCAAATGTGTGTAAAACTCCAACCAAAGCTTTGGGATTCAGACCACTGCCCCTAAGTAGTATACAGGGGAGAGTTTTACTCTGAAATGCCAGAGAATTTACTTGGAAAGCGTCCTTTTTGAAGTTGTAATTCAAAATAAAAGAAGTGTACAGCAGGCCCTGGGAAGCATTTTTTAGCGATAAAAGCTGCAAATGTGTGTAAAACTCCAACCAAAGCTTTGGGATTCAAACCACTGCCTGTAACCAGTATAAAGGTCAGCGTTATACTCTAAAAAGCAAGAGACTTTACTGGAAAAGCATCCTTTTTGAAGTTAAGAGTTACAATAAAAAAAAGTGTACAGCAGGCGCTGGGAAGCATTTTTTAGCGATAAAAGCTGCAAATGTGTTTAAAACTCAAACCGAAGCTTTGGGATTCAAACCACTGCCCCTAAGTAATATACAGGGGAGAGTTTTATTCTGAAATGCAAGAGAATTTACTTGGAAAGCATCCTTTGTGAAGTTAAGAGTTACAATAAAAAAAGTGTCCAGCAGAGGGAGCTGGGTAGCATTTTTAACCATTAAAAACTGCAAATGTGTGTACAACTCCAACCAAAGCTTTGGATTCAAACCACTGCCTGTAACTAGTATAAAGGGGAGGGTTTTACTCTAAAAAGCAAGAGAATTTACTTGGAAAGCATCCTTTGTGAAGTTATGAGTCAAAATAAAAGAAGTGGACAGCAGGCGCTGGGAAGCAATTTTAAGCAATAAAAACTGCAAATATGTGTAAAACTCCAACCAAAGCTTTGGGATTCAAACCACTGCCTCTAACTAGTGTAAAGAGGAAAGTTCTCCTCTAAAAAGCAAGAGAATTTACTCGGAAAGCATCCTTTGTGAAGTTATGAGTTACAATAAAAAAAGTGTCCAGAGAGGGAGCTGGGTAGCATTTTTAAGCATTAAAAACTGCAAATGTGTGTAAAACTCCAACCAAAGCTTTGGGATTCTAACCACTGCATGTAACTAGTATAAAGGGGAGAGTTTTACTCGAAAAAGCAAGAGAATTTACTGGGAAAGCATCCTTTGTGAAGTTATGAGTGAAAACAAAAAAAGTGGACAGCAGGCGCTGGGAAGGATTTATTCGCAATAAAAACTAAAAATGTGTGTAAAACTCCAACCAAAGCTTTGCGATTCAAACCACTGCCTGTAACTAGTATAAAGGGGAGAGTTCGACTCAAAAAAGCAAGAGACTTTATTTGGAAAGCATCCTTTGTGACGTTATGAGTAAAAATAAAAAAAAGTGTACAGCAGGCGCTGGGAAGCATTTTTAAGTGATACAAACTGCAAATGAGTGTAAAACTCCAACCAAAGCTTTGGGATTCAAACCACTGCCTGTAACTAGTATAAAGGGGAGAGTTCGACAATAAAAAGCGAGAGACTTTACTGGGAAAGCATCCTTTGTGAAGTTATGAGTCAAAATCAAAAAAATGTACAGCAGGCGCTGGGAAGCATTGTTAAGCGATAAAAGCTGCAAATGTCTGTAAAACTCCAACCAAAGCTTTGGGATTCAAACCACTGCCTGTAACTAGTATAAAGGGGAGAGTTTTGCTCTGAAATGCAATAGAATTTACTTGGAAAGCATCCTTTGTGAAGTTATGAGTTACAATGAAAAAAAAAGTGTACAGCAGGCGCTGGGAAGCATTTTTAAGCAATAAAAACAGCAAATGTGTGTAAAACGCCAACCAAAGCTTTGGGATTCATACCACTGCCTGTAACCAGTATAAAGGTCAGAGTTATACTCTAAAAAGCAAGAGACTTTACTGGAAAAGCATCCTTTTTGAAGTTAAGAGTTACAATAAAAAAAAGTGTACAGCAGGCGCTGGGAAGCATTTTTAAGTGATAAAAACTGCAAATGTGTGTAAAACTCCAACCAAAGCTTTGGGATTCAGACCACTGCCCCTAAGTAGTATACAGGGGAGAGTTTTACTCTGAAATGCCAGAGAATTTACTTGGAAAGCGTCCTTTTTGAAGTTGTAATTCAAAATAAAAGAAGTGTACAGCAGGCCCTGGGAAGCATTTTTTAGCGATAAAAGCTGCAAATGTGTGTAAAACTCCAACCAAAGCTTTGGGATTCAAACCACTGCCTGTAACCAGTATAAAGGTCAGCGTTATACTCTAAAAAGCAAGAGACTTTACTGGAAAAGCATCCTTTTTGAAGTTAAGAGTTACAATAAAAAAAAGTGTACAGCAGGCGCTGGGAAGCATTTTTTAGAGATAAAAGCTGCAAATGTGTTTAAAACTCAAACCGAAGCTTTGGGATTCAAACCACTGCCCCTAAGTAATATACAGGGGAGAGTTTTATTCTGAAATGCAAGAGAATTTACTTGGAAAGCATCCTTTGTGAAGTTAAGAGTTACAATAAAAAAAGTGTCCAGCAGAGGGAGCTGGGTAGCATTTCTAACCATTAAAAACTGCAAATGTGTGTACAACTCCAACCAAAGCTTTGGATTCAAACCACTGCCTGTAACTAGTATAAAGGGGAGGGTTTTACTCTAAAAAGCAAGAGAATTTACTTGGAAAGCATCCTTTGTGAAGTTATGAGTCAAAATAAAAGAAGTGGACAGCAGGCGCTGGGAAGCAATTTTAAGCAATAAAAACTGCAAATATGTGTAAAACTCCAACCAAAGCTTTGGGATTCAAACCACTGCCTCTAACTAGTGTAAAGAGGAAAGTTCTCCTCTAAAAAGCAAGAGAATTTACTCGGAAAGCATCCTTTGTGAAGTTATGAGTTACAATAAAAAAAGTGTCCAGAGAGGGAGCTGGGTAGCATTTTTAAGCATTAAAAACTGCAAATGTGTGTAAAACTCCAACCAAAGCTTTGGGATTCTAACCACTGCATGTAACTAGTATAAAGGGGAGAGTTTTACTCGAAAAAGCAAGAGAATTTACTGGGAAAGCATCCTTTGTGAAGTTATGAGTGAAAACAAAAAAAGTGGACAGCAGGCGCTGGGAAGGATTTATTCGCAATAAAAACTAAAAATATGTGTAAAACTCCAACCAAAGCTTTGCGATTCAAACCACTGCCTGTAACTAGTATAAAGGGGAGAGTTCGACTCAAAAAAGCAAGAGACTTTATTTGGAAAGCATCCTTTGTGACGTTATGAGTAAAAATAAAAAAAAGTGTACAGCAGGCGCTGGGAAGCATTTTTAAGTGATAAAAACTGCAAATGTGTGTAAAACTCCAACCAAAGCTTTGGGATTCAAACCACTGCCTGTAACTAGTATAAAGGTGAGAGTTCTACTCTAAAAAGCAAGAGAATTTGCTGGGAAAGCATCCTTTGTGAAGTTATGAGTCAAAACAAAAAAGTGTACAGCAGGCGCTGGGAAGCATTTTTAAGCTGATAAAAACTGCAAATGTGTGTAAAACTCCAACCAAAGCTTTGGGATTCAAACCACTGCATGTAACTAGTATAAAGGGGAGAGTTCTACTATAAAAAGCAAGAGACTTTACTGGGAAAGCATCCTTTGTGAAGTTTGAGTGAAAATAAAAAAAGTGTACAGCAGAGGAGCTGGGAAGCATTTTTAAGCCATAAAAACTGCAAATGTGTGTAAAACTCCAACCAAAGCTTTGGGATTAAAACCACTGCCTGTAACTAGTAATAAAGGTGAGAGTTATAATCTAAAAAGCAAGAGACCTTTACTGGGAAAGCATCCTTTGTGAAGTTATGAGTTACAATAAAAAAAAGTGTACAGCAGAGGGAGCTGGGAAGCATTTTTAAGCAATAAAAACTGCAAATGTGTGTAAAACTCCAACCAAAGCTTTGGGATTCAAACCACTGCCTCTAACTAGTATAAAGGGGAGAGTTTTACTCTGAAATGCAAGAGAATTTACTGGGAAAGCATCCTTTGTGAAGTTATGAGTTACAATAAAAAAGTGTCCAGCAGAGGGAGCTGGGTAGCATTTTTAAGCAATAAAAACTGCAAATGTGTGTAAAACTCCAACCAAAGCTTTGGGATTCAAACCACTGCCTGTAACTAGTATAAAGGGGAGAGTTCTACTCTAAAAAGCAAGAGAATTTACTTGGAAAGCATCCTTTGTGAAGTTATGAGTCAAAATAAAAAAGTGTACAGCAGGGCGCTGGGAAGCATTTTAAGCAATAAAAACTGCAAATGTGTGTAAAACTCCAACCAAAGCTTTGGGATTCAAACCACTGCCTCGTAACTAGTGTAAAGAGGAAAGTTCTCCTCTAAAAAGCAAGAGAATTTACTCGGAAAGCATCCTTTGTGAAGTTATGAGTTACAATAAAAAAAGTGTCCAGAGAGGGAGCTGGGTAGCATTTTTAAGCATTAAAAACTGCAAATGTGTGTAAAACTCCAACCAAAGCTTTGGGATTCTAACCACTGCATGTAACTAGTATAAAGGGGAGAGTTTTACTCGAAAAAGAAAGAGAATTTACTGGGAAAGCATCCTTTGTGAAGTTATGAGTGAAAATAAAAAAAGTGGACAGCAGGCGCTGGGAAGGATTTATTCGCAATAAAAATTAAAATGTGTGTAAAACTCCAACCAAAGCTTTGCGATTCAAACCACTGCCTGTAACTAGTATAAAGGGGAGAGTTCGACTCAAAAAAGCAAGAGACTTTATTTGGAAAGCATCCTTTGTGACGTTATGAGTAAAAATAAAAAAAAGTGTACAGCAGGCGCTGGGAAACATTTTTAAGTGATAAAAACTGCAAATGTGTGTAAAACTCCAACCAAAGCTTTGGGATTCAAACCACTGCCTGTAACTAGTATAAAGGTGAGAGTTCTACTCTAAAAATCAAGAGAATTTGCTGGGAAAGCATCCTTTGTGAAGTTAACAGTCAAAACAAAAAAAGTGTACAGCAGGCGCTGGGAAGCATTTTTAAGTGATAAAAACTGCAAATGTGTGTAAAACTCCAACCAAAGCTTTGGGATTCAAACCACTGCATGTAACTAGTATAAAGGGGAGAGTTCGACAATAAAAAGCAAGAGACTTTACTGGGAAAGCATCCTTTGTGAAGTTATGAGTCAAAATCAAAAAAATGTACAGCAGGCGCTGGGAAGGATTTTTAAGTGATAAAAACTGCAAATGTGTGTAAAACTCCAACCAAAGCTTTGGGATTCAAACCATTGCCTGTAATGAGTATAAAGGGGACAGTTTTACTCTAAAAAGCAAGAGAATTTACTGGGAAAGCATCCTTTGTGAAGTTATGAGTTACAATAAAAAAAGTGTACAGCAGGCGCTGGGAAGCATTTTTAAGCAATAAAAACTGCAAATGTGTGTAAAACTCCAACCAAAGCTTTGGGATTCAAACCACTGCCTGTAACTAGTAATAAAGGTGAGAGTTATACTCTAAAAAGCAAGAGACTTTACTTGGAAAGCATCCTTTGTGAAGTTATGAGTTACAATAAAAAAAGTGTACAGCAGAGGGAGCTGGGATAGCATTTTTAAGCATAAAAACTGCAAATGTGTGTAAAACTCCAACCAAAGCTTTGGGATTCAAACCACTGCCTGTAACTAGTATAAAGGGGAGAGTTCTACTCTAAAAAGCAAGAGAAGTTTACTGGGAAAGCATCCTTTGTGAAGTTTTGAGTGAAAATAAAAAAGTGTCCAGCAGAGGGAGCTGGGAAGCATTTTTAAGCCATAAAAACTGCAAATGTGTGTAAAACTCCAACCAAAGCTTTGGGATTCAAACCACTGCCTGTCACTAGTATAAAGGGGAGAGTTCTACTCTAAAAAGAAGGAGAATTTACAGGAAAATCATCCTTTGTGAAGTTCTGAGTTACAATAAAAAAAGTGTACAGCAAGCGCTGAGAAGCATTTTTAAGCAATAAAAACAGCAAATGTGTGTAAAACTCCAACCAAAGCTTTGGGATTCTAACCACTGCATGTAACTAGTATAAAGGGGAGAGTTTTACTCGAAAAAGCAAGAGAATTTACTGGGAAAGCATCCTTTGTGAAGTTATGAGTGAAAATAAAAAAAGTGGACAGCAGGCGCTGGGAAGCATTTATTCGCAATAAAAACTAAAAATATGTGTAAAACTCCAACCAAAGCTTTGCGATTCAAACCACTGCCTGTAACTAGTATAAAGGGGAGAGTTCGACTCAAAAAAGCAAGAGACTTTATTTGGAAAGCATCCTTTGTGACGTTATGAGTAAAAATAAAAAAAAGTGTACAGCAGGCGCTGGGAAGCATTTTTAAGTGATACAAACTGCAAATGAGTGTAAAACTCCAACCAAAGCTTTGGGATTCAAACCACTGCCTGTAACTAGTATAAAGGGGAGAGTTCGACAATAAAAAGCGAGAGACTTTACTGGGAAAGCATCCTTTGTGAAGTTATGAGTCAAAATCAAAAAAATGTACAGCAGGCGCTGGGAAGCATTGTTAAGCGATAAAAGCTGCAAATGTCTGTAAAACTCCAACCAAAGCTTTGGGATTCAAACCACTGCCTGTAACTAGTATAAAGGGGAGAGTTTTGCTCTGAAATGCAATAGAATTTACTTGGAAAGCATCCTTTGTGAAGTTATGAGTTACAATGAAAAAAAAAGTGTACAGCAGGCGCTGGGAAGCATTTTTAAGCAATAAAAACAGCAAATGTGTGTAAAACGCCAACCAAAGCTTTGGGATTCATACCACTGCCTGTAACCAGTATAAAGGTCAGAGTTATACTCTAAAAAGCAAGAGACTTTACTGGAAAAGCATCCTTTGTGAAGTTAATGAGTTACAATAAAAAAAAGTGTACAGCAGGCGCTGGGAAGCATTTTTAAGTGATAAAAACTGCAAATGTGTGTAAAACTCCAACCAAAGCTTTGGGATTCAGACCACTGCCCCTAAGTAGTATACAGGGGAGAGTTTTACTCTGAAATGCCAGAGAATTTACTTGGAAAGCGTCCTTTTTGAAGTTGTAATTCAAAATAAAAGAAGTGTACAGCAGGCCCTGGGAAGCATTTTTTAGCGATAAAAGCTGCAAATGTGTGTAAAACTCCAACCAAAGCTTTGGGATTCAAACCACTGCCTGTAACCAGTATAAAGGTCAGAGTTATACTCTAAAAAGCAAGAGACTTTACTGGAAAAGCATCCTTTTTGAAGTTAAGAGTTACAATAAAAAAAAGTGTACAGCAGGCGCTGGGAAGCATTTTTTAGCGATAAAAGCTGCAAATGTGTTTAAAACTCAAACCGAAGCTTTGGGATTCAAACCACTGCCCCTAAGTAATATACAGGGGAGAGTTTTATTCTGAAATGCAAGAGAATTTACTTGGAAAGCATCCTTTGTGAAGTTAAGAGTTACAATAAAAAAAGTGTCCAGCAGAGGGAGCTGGGTAGCATTTTTAATCATTAAAAACTGCAAATGTGTGTAAAACTACAACCAAAGCTTTGGATTCAAACCACTGCCTGTAACTAGTATAAAGGGGAGGGTTTTACTCTAAAAAGCAAGAGAATTTACTTGGAAAGCATCCTTTGTGAAGTTATGAGTCAAAATAAAAGAAGTGGACAGCAGGCGCTGGGAAGCAATTCTAAGCAATAAAAACTGCAAATATGTGTAAAACTCCAACCAAAGCTTTGGGATTCAAACCACTGCCTCTAACTAGTGTAAAGAGGAAAGTTCTCCTCTAAAAAGCAAGAGAATTTACTCGGAAAGCATCCTTTGTGAAGTTATGAGTTACAATTAAAAAAAGTGTCCAGAGAGGGAGCTGGGTAGCATTTTTAAGCATTAAAAACTGCAAATGTGTGTAAAACTCCAACCAAAGCTTTGGGATTCTAACCACTGCATGTAACTAGTATAAAGGGGAGAGTTTTACTCTAAAAAGCAAGAGAATTTACTGGGAAAGCATCCTTTGTGAAGTTATGAGTGAAAATAAAAAAGTGGACAGCAGGCGCTGGGAAGGCATTTATTAGCAATAAAAACTGAAAATGTGTGTAAAACTCCAACCAAAGCTTTGCGATTCAAACCACTGCCTGTAACTAGTATAAAGGGGAGAGTTCTACTCGAAAAAGCAAGAGACTTTACTTGGAAAGCATCCTTTGTGAAGTTATGAGTAAAAATAAAAAAAGTGTACAGCAGGCGCTGGGAAGCATTTTTAAGCGATAAAAACTGCAAATGTGTGTAAAACTCCAACCAAAGCTTTGGGATTCAAACCACTGCCTGTAACTAGTATAAAGGTGAGAGTTCTACTCTAAAAAGCAAGAGACTTTACTGGGAAAGCATCCTTTGTGAAGTTAAGAGTACAATACAAAAAAAGTGTACAGCAGGCGCTGGGAAGCATTTTTAAGTGATAAAAACTGCAAATGTGTGTAAAACTCCAACCAAAGCTTTGGGATTCAAACCACTGCCTGTAACTAGTATAAAGGGGAGAGTTCGACAATAAAAAGCAAGAGACTTTACTGGGAAAGCATCCTTTGTGAAGTTATGAGTGAAAATAAAAAAGTGTACAGCAGAGGGAGCTGGGAAGCATTTTTAAGCAATAAAAACTGCAAATGTGTGTAAAACTCCAACCAAAGCTTTGGGATTCAAACCACTGCCTGTAACTAGTATAAAGGTGAGAGTTATAATCTAAAAAGCAAGAGACCTTTACTGGGAAAGCATACTTTGTGAAGTTATGAGTTACAATAAAAAAAGTGTACAGCAGAGGGAGCTGGTATGCATTTTTAAGCAATAAAAACTGCAAATGTGTGTAAAACTCCAACCAAAGCTTTGGGATTCAAACCACTGCCTGTAACTAGTATAAAGGGGAGAGTTCTACTCTAAAAAGCAAGAGAAGTTTCTGGGAAAGCATCCTTTGTGAAGTTATGAGTGACAATAAAAAAGTGTCCAGCAGAGGGAGCTGGGAAGCATTTTTAAGCAATAAAAACTGCAAATGTGTGTCAAACTCCAACCAAAGCTTTGGGATTCAAACCACTGCCTGTAACTAGTATAAAGGGGAGAGTTCTACTCTAAAAAGCAAGGAGAATTTACTAGGAAAGCATCCTTTGTGAAGTTATGAGTTACAATAAAAAAAGTGTACAGCAGAGGAGCTGAGAAGCATTTTTAAGCAATAAAAACAGCAAATGTGTGTAAAACTCCAACCAAAGCTTTGGGATTCTAACCACTGCATGTAACTAGTATAAAGGGGAGAGTTTTACTCGAAAAAGCAAGAGAATTTACTGGGAAAGCATCCTTTGTGAAGTTATGAGTGAAAATAAAAAAAGTGGACAGCAGAGGCGCTGGGAAGCATTTATTCGCAATAAAAACTAAAATGTGTGTAAAACTCCAACCAAAGCTTTGCGATTCAAACCACTGCCTGTAACTAGTATAAAGGGGAGAGTTCGACTCAAAAAAGCAAGAGACTTTACTTGGAAAGCATCCTTTGTGACGTTATGAGTAAAAATAAAAAAAAGTGTACAGCAGGCGCTGGGAAGCATTTTTAAGTGATAAAAACTGCAAATGTGTGTAAAACTCCAACCAAAGCTTTGGGATTCAAACCACTGCCTGTAACTAGTATAAAGGTGAGAGTTCTACTCTAAAAAGCAAGATAATTTAGCTGGGAAAGCATCCTTTGTGAAGTTATGAGTCAAAACAAAAAAAGTGTACAGCAGGCGCTGGGAAGCATTTTTAAGTGATAAAAACTGCAAATGTGTGTAAAACTCCAACCAAAGCTTTGGGATTCAAACCACTGCATGTAACTAGTATAAAGGGGAGAGTTCGACAATAAAAAGCAAGAGACTTTACTGGGAAAGCATCCTTTGTGAAGTTATGAGTGAAAATAAAAAAGTGTCCAGCAGAGGGAGCTGGGAAGCATTTTTAAGCCATAAAAACTTCAAATGTGTGTCAAACTCCAACCAAAGCTTTGGGATTAAAACCACTGCCTGTAACTAGAATAAAGGTGAGAGTTATAATCTAAAAAGCAAGAGACCTTTCTGGGAAAGCATACTTTGTGAAGTTATGAGTTACAATAAAAAAAGTGTACAGCAGAGGGAGCTGTTATGCATTTTTAAACAATAAAAACTGCAAATGTGTGTAAAACTCCAACCAAAGCTTTGGGATTCAAACCACTGCCTCTAACTAGTATAAAGGGGAGAGTTCTACTCTAAAAAGCAAGAGAAGTTTACTGGGAAAGCATCCTTTGTGAAGTTTATGAGTGAAAATAAAAAAGTGTCCAGCAGAGGGAGCTGGGAAGCATTTTTAAGCCATAAAAACTGCAAATGTGTGTCAAAGTCCAACCAAAGCTTTGGGATTCAAACCACTGCCTGTAACTAGTATAAAGGGGAGAGTTCTACTCTAAAAAGCAAGAGAATTTACTGGAAAGCATCCTTTGTGAAGTTATGAGTTACAATAAAAAAAGTGTACAGCAGAGGGAGCTGGGAAGCATTTTTAAGCAATAAAAACTGCAAATGTGTGTAAAACTCCAACCAAAGCTTTGGGATTCTAAACCACTGCATGTAACTAGTATAAAGGGGAGAGTTTTACTCGAAAAAGCAAGAGAATTTACTGGGAAAGCATCCTTTGTGAAGTTATGAGTGAAAATAAAAAAAGTGTACAGCAGGCGCTGGGAAGCATTTATTAAGCAATAAAAACTAAAATGTGTGTAAAACTCCAACCAAAGCTTTGCGATTCAAACCACTGCCTGTAACTAGTATAAAGGGGAGAGTTCGACTCTAAAAAGCAAGAGACTTTATTTGGAAAGCATCCTTTGTGAAGTTATGAGTAAAATAAAAAAAAGTGTACAGCAGGCGCTGGGAAGCATTTTTAAGTGATAAAAACTGCAAATGTGTGTAAAACTCCAACCAAAGCTTTGGGATTCAAACCACTGCCTGTAACTAGTATAAAGGTGAGAGTTCTACTCTAAAAAGCAAGAGAAGTTTCTGGGAAAGCATCCTTTGTGAAGTTTTGAGTGAAAATAAAAAGTGTCCAGCAGAGGGAGCTGGGAAGCATTTTTAAGCCATAAAAACTGCAAATGTCTGTAAAACTCCAACCAAAGCTTTGGGATTCAGACCACTGCCCCTAAGTAGTATACAGGGGAGAGTTTTACTCTGAAATGCCAGAGAATTTACTTGGAAGGCGTCCTTTTTGAAGTTGTAATTCAAAATAAAAGAAGTGTACAGCAGGCCCTGGGAAGCATTTTTTAGCGATAAAAGCTGCAAATGTGTGTAAAACTCCAACCAAAGCTTTGGGATTCAAACCACTGCCTGTAACCAGTATAAAGGTCAGAGTTATACTCTAAAAAGCAAGAGACTTTACTGGAAAAGCATCCTTTTTGAAGTTAAGAGTTACAATAAAAAAAAGTGTACAGCAGGCGCTGGGAAGCATTTTTTAGCGATAAAAGCTGCAAATGTGTTTAAAACTCAAACCGAAGCTTTGGGATTCAAACCACTGCCCCTAAGTAATATACAGGGGAGAGTTTTATTCTGAAATGCAAGAGAATTTACTTGGAAAGCATCCTTTGTGAAGTTAAGAGTTACAATAAAAAAAGTGTCCAGCAGAGGGAGCTGGGTAGCATTTTTAACCATTAAAAACTGCAAATGTGTGTAAAACTCCAACCAAAGCTTTGGATTCAAACCACTGCCTGTAACTAGTATAAAGGGGAGGGTTTTACTCTAAAAAGCAAGAGAATTTACTTGGAAAGCATCCTTTGTGAAGTTATGAGTCAAAATAAAAGAAGTGGACAGCAGGCGCTGGGAAGCAATTTTAAGCAATAAAAACTGCAAATGTGTGTAAAACTCCAACCAAAGCTTTGGGATTCAAACCACTGCCTCTAACTAGTGTAAAGAGGAAAGTTCTCCTCTAAAAAGCAAGAGAATTTACTCGGAAAGCATCCTTTGTGAAGTTATGAGTTACAATAAAAAAAGTGTCCAGAGAGGGAGCTGGGTAGCATTTTTAAGCATTAAAAACTGCAAATGTGTGTAAAACTCCAACCAAAGCTTTGGGATTCTAACCACTGCATGTAACTAGTATAAAGGGGAGAGTTCGACAATAAAAAGCAAGAGAATTTACTGGGAAAGCATCCTTTGTGAAGTTATGAGTGAAAATAAAAAAAGTGGACAGCAGGCGCTGGGAAGGATTTATTCGCAATAAAAATTAAAATTTGTGTAAAACTCCAACCAAAGCTTTGCGATTCAAACCACTGCCTGTAACTAGTATAAAGGGGAGAGTTCGACTCAAAAAAGCAAGAGACTTTATTTGGAAAGCATCCTTTGTGACGTTATGAGTAAAAATAAAAAAAAGTGTACAGCAGGCGCTGGGAAGCATTTTTAAGTGATAAAAACTGCAAATGTGTGTAAAACTCCAACCAAAGCTTTGGGATTCAAACCACTGCCTGTAACTAGTATAAAGGTGAGAGTTCTACTCTAAAAAGCAAGAGAATTTGCTGGGAAAGCATCCTTTGTGAAGTTAACAGTCAAAACAAAAAAAGTGTACAGCAGGCGCTGGGAAGCATTTTTAAGTGATAAAAACTGCAAATGTGTGTAAAACTCCAACCAAAGCTTTGGGATTCAAACCACTGCATGTAACTAGTATAAAGGGGAGAGTTCGACAATAAAAAGCAAGAGACTTTACTGGGAAAGCATCCTTTGTGAAGTTTTGAGTGAAAATAAAAAAAGTGTCCAGCAGAGGGAGCTGGGAAGCATTTTTAAGCCATAAAAACTTCAAATGTGTGTCAAACTCCAACCAAAGCTTTGGGATTAAAACCACTGCCTGTAACTAGAATAAAGGTGAGAGTTATAATCTAAAAAGCAAGAGACCTTTCTGGGAAAGCATACTTTGTGAAGTTATGAGTTACAATAAAAAAAGTGTACAGCAGAGGGAGCTGTTATGCATTTTTAAACAATAAAAACTGCAAATGTGTGTAAAACTCCAACCAAAGCTTTGGGTTTCAAACCACTGCCTCTAACTAGTATAAAGGGGAGAGTTCTACTCTAAAAAGCAAGAGAAGTTTCTGGGAAAGCATCCTTTGTGAAGTTTTGAGTGAAAATAAAAAGTGTCCAGCAGAGGGAGCTGGGAAGCATTTTTAAGCCATAAAAACTGCAAATGTGTGTCAAAGTCCAACCAAAGCTTTGGGATTCAAACCGCTGCCTGTCACTAGTATAAAGGGGAGAGTTCTACTCTAAAAAGAAGGAGAATTTACAGGAAAATCATCCTTTGTGAAGTTATGAGTTACAATAAAAAAAGTGTACAGCAAGCGCTGAGAAGCATTTTTAAGCAATAAAAACAGCAAATGTGTGTAAAACTCCAACCAAAGCTTTGGGATTCTAACCACTGCATGTAACTAGTATAAAGGGGAGAGTTTTACTCGAAAAAGCAAGAGAATTTACTGGGAAAGCATCCTTTGTGAAGTTATGAGTGAAAATAAAAAAAGTGGACAGCAGGCGCTGGGAAGCATTTATTCGCAATAAAAACTAAAAATGTGTGTAAAACTCCAACCAAAGCTTTGCGATTCAAACCACTGCCTGTAACTAGTATAAAGGGGAGAGTTCGACTCAAAAAAGCAAGAGACTTTATTTGGAAAGCATCCTTTGTGAAGTTATGAGTAAAAATAAAAAAAAGTGTACAGCAGGCGCTGGGAAGCATTTTTAAGTGATAAAAACTGCAAATGTGTGTAAAACTCCAACCAAAGCTTTGGGATTCAAACCACTGCCTGTAACTAGTATAAAGGTGAGAGTTCTACTCTAAAAAGCAAGAGAAGTTTCTGGGAAAGCATCCTTTGTGAAGTTTTGAGTGAAAATAAAAAGTGTCCAGCAGAGGGAGCTGGGAAGCATTTTTAAGCCATAAAAACTGCAAATGTGTGTAAAACTCCAACCAAAGCTTTGGGATTCAGACCACTGCCCCTAAGTAGTATACAGGGGAGAGTTTTACTCTGAAATGCCAGAGAATTTACTTGGAAGGCGTCCTTTTTGAAGTTGTAATTCAAAATAAAAGAAGTGTACAGCAGGCCCTGGGAAGCATTTTTTCGCGATAAAAGCTGCAAATGTGTGTAAAACTCCAACCAAAGCTTTGGGATTCAAACCACTGCCTGTAACCAGTATAAAGGTCAGAGTTATACTCTAAAAAGCAAGAGACTTTACTGGAAAAGCATCCTTTTTGAAGTTAAGAGTTACAATAAAAAAAAGTGTACAGCAGGCGCTGGGAAGCATTTTTTAGCGATAAAAGCTGCAAATGTGTTTAAAACTCAAACCGAAGCTTTGGGATTCAAACCACTGCCCCTAAGTAATATACAGGGGAGAGTTTTATTCTGAAATGCAAGAGAATTTACTTGGAAAGCATCCTTTGTGAAGTTAAGAGTTACAATAAAAAAAGTGTCCAGCAGAGGGAGCTGGGTAGCATTTTTAACCATTAAAAACTGCAAATGTGTGTAAAACTCCAACCAAAGCTTTGGATTCAAACCACTGCCTGTAACTAGTATAAAGGGGAGGGTTTTACTCTAAAAAGCAAGAGAATTTACTTGGAAAGCATCCTTTGTGAAGTTATGAGTCAAAATAAAAGAAGTGGACAGCAGGCGCTGGGAAGCAATTTTAAGCAATAAAAACTGCAAATGTGTGTAAAACTCCAACCAAAGCTTTGGGATTCAAACCACTGCCTCTAACTAGTGTAAAGAGGAAAGTTCTCCTCTAAAAAGCAAGAGAATTTACTCGGAAAGCATCCTTTGTGAAGTTATGAGTTACAATAAAAAAAGTGTCCAGAGAGGGAGCTGGGTAGCATTTTTAAGCATTAAAAACTGCAAATGTGTGTAAAACTCCAACCAAAGCTTTGGGATTCTAACCACTGCATGTAACTAGTATAAAGGGGAGAGTTTTACTCGAAAAAGCAAGAGAATTTACTGGGAAAGCATCCTTTGTGAAGTTATGAGTGAAAATAAAAAAAGTGGACAGCAGGCGCTGGGAAGGATTTATTCGCAATAAAAATTAAAATTTGTGTAAAACTCCAACCAAAGCTTTGCGATTCAAACCACTGCCTGTAACTAGTATAAAGGGGAGAGTTCGACTCAAAAAAGCAAGAGACTTTATTTGGAAAGCATCCTTTGTGACGTTATGAGTAAAAATAAAAAAAAGTGTACAGCAGGCGCTGGGAAACATTTTTAAGTGATAAAAACTGCAAATGTGTGTAAAACTCCAACCAAAGCTTTGGGATTCAAACCACTGCCTGTAACTAGTATAAAGGTGAGAGTTCTACTCTAAAAATCAAGAGAATTTGCTGGGAAAGCATCCTTTGTGAAGTTAACAGTCAAAACAAAAAAAGTGTACAGCAGGCGCTGGGAAGCATTTTTAAGTGATAAAAACTGCAAATGTGTGTAAAACTCCAACCAAAGCTTTGGGATTCAAACCACTGCATGTAACTAGTATAAAGGGGAGAGTTCGACAATAAAAAGCAAGAGACTTTACTGGGAAAGCATCCTTTGTGAAGTTATGAGTCAAAATCAAAAAAATGTACAGCAGGCGCTGGGAAGGATTTTTAAGTGATAAAAACTGCAAATGTGTGTAAAACTCCAACCAAAGCTTTGGGATTCAAACCATTGCCTGTAATGAGTATAAAGGGGACAGTTTTACTCTAAAAAGCAAGATAATTTACTGGGAAAGCATCCTTTGTGAAGTTATGAGTTACAATAAAAAAATGCACAGCAGAGGGAGCTGTTGAGCATTTTTAAGCAACAAAAACTGCAAATGTGTGTAAAAATCCAACCAAAGCTTTGGGATTAAAACCACTGCCTGTAACTAGAATAAAGGTGAGAGTTATAATCTAAAAAGCAAGAGACCTTTCTGGGAAAGCATACTTTGTGAAGTTATGAGTTACAATAAAAAAAGTGTACAGCAGAGGGAGCTGTTATGCATTTTTAAACAATAAAAACTGCAAATGTGTGTAAAACTCCAACCAAAGCTTTGGGTTTCAAACCACTGCCTCTAACTAGTATAAAGGGGAGAGTTCTACTCTAAAAAGCAAGAGAAGTTTCTGGGAAAGCATCCTTTGTGAAGTTTTGAGTGAAAATAAAAAGTGTCCAGCAGAGGGAGCTGGGAAGCATTTTTAAGCCATAAAAACTGCAAATGTGTGTCAAAGTCCAACCAAAGCTTTGGGATTCAAACCGCTGCCTGTCACTAGTATAAAGGGGAGAGTTCTACTCTAAAAAGAAGGAGAATTTACAGGAAAATCATCCTTTGTGAAGTTCTGAGTTACAATAAAAAAAGTGTACAGCAAGCGCTGAGAAGCATTTTTAAGCAATAAAAACAGCAAATGTGTGTAAAACTCCAACCAAAGCTTTGGGATTCTAACCACTGCATGTAACTAGTATAAAGGGGAGAGGTTTACTCGAAAAAGCAAGAGAATTTACTGGGAAAGCATCCTTTGTGAAGTTATGAGTGAAAATAAAAAAAGTGGACAGCAGGCGCTGGGAAGCATTTATTCGCAATAAAAACTAAAATGTGTGTAAAACTCCAACCAAAGCTTTGCGATTCAAACCACTGCCTGTAACTAGTATAAAGGGGAGAGTTCGACTCAAAAAAGCAAGAGACTTTATTTGGAAAGCATCCTTTGTGACGTTATGAGTAAAAATAAAAAAAAGTGTACAGCAGGCGCTGGGAAGCATTTTTAAGTGATACAAACTGCAAATGAGTGTAAAACTCCAACCAAAGCTTTGGGATTCAAACCACTGCCTGTAACTAGTATAAAGGGGAGAGTTCGACAATAAAAAGCGAGAGACTTTACTGGGAAAGCATCCTTTGTGAAGTTATGAGTCAAAATCAAAAAAATGTACAGCAGGCGCTGGGAAGCATTGTTAAGCGATAAAAGCTGCAAATGTCTGTAAAACTCCAACCAAAGCTTTGGGATTCAAACCACTGCCTGTAACTAGTATAAAGGGGAGAGTTTTGCTCTGAAATGCAATAGAATTTACTTGGAAAGCATCCTTTGTGAAGTTATGAGTTACAATGAAAAAAAAAGTGTACAGCAGGCGCTGGGAAGCATTTTTAAGCAATAAAAACAGCAAATGTGTGTAAAACGCCAACCAAAGCTTTGGGATTCATACCACTGCCTGTAACCAGTATAAAGGTCAGAGTTATACTCTAAAAAGCAAGAGACTTTACTGGAAAAGCATCCTTTTTGAAGTTAAGAGTTACAATAAAAAAAGTGTACAGCAGGCGCTGGGAAGCATTTTTTAGCGATAAAAGCTGCAAATGTGTTTAAAACTCAAACCAAAGCTTTGGGATTCAAACCACTGCCCCTAAGTAATATACAGGGGAGAGTTTTATTCTGAAATGCAAGAGAATTTACTTGGAAAGCATCCTTTGTGAAGTTAAGAGTTACAATAAAAAAAGTGTCCAGCAGAGGGAGCTGGGTAGCATTTTTAACCATTAAAAACTGCAAATGTGTGTACAACTCCAACCAAAGCTTTGGATTCAAACCACTGCCTGTAACTAGTATAAAGGGGAGGGTTTTACTCTAAAAAGCAAGAGAATTTACTTGGAAAGCATCCTTTGTGAAGTTATGAGTCAAAATAAAAGAAGTGGACAGCAGGCGCTGGGAAGCAATTTTAAGCAATAAAAACTGCAAATATGTGTAAAACTCCAACCAAAGCTTTGGGATTCAAACCACTGCCTCTAAATAGTGTAAAGAGGAAAGTTCTCCTCTAAAAAGCAAGAGAATTTACTCGGAAAGCATCCTTTGTGAAGTTATGAGTTACAATAAAAAAAGTGTCCAGAGGGGGAGCTGGGTAGCATTTTTAAGCATTAAAAACTGCAAATGTGTGTAAAACTCCAACCAAAGCTTTGGGATTCTAACCACTGCATGTAACTAGTATAAAGGGGAGAGTTTTACTCGAAAAAGCAAGAGAATTTACTGGGAAAGCATCCTTTGTGAAGTTATGAGTGAAAACAAAAAAAGTGGACAGCAGGCGCTGGGAAGGATTTATTCGCAATAAAAACTAAAAATGTGTGTAAAACTCCAACCAAAGCTTTGCGATTCAAACCACTGCCTGTAACTAGTATAAAGGGGAGAGTTCGACTCAAAAAAGCAAGAGACTTTATTTGGAAAGCATCCTTTGTGACGTTATGAGTAAAAATAAAAAAAAGTGTACAGCAGGCGCTGGGAAGCATTTTTAAGTGATAAAAACTGCAAATGTGTGTAAAACTCCAACCAAAGCTTTGGGATTCAAACCACTGCCTGTAACTAGTATAAAGGTGAGAGTTCTACTCTAAAAAGCAAGATAATTTGCTGGGAAAGCATCCTTTGTGAAGTTAACAGTCAAAACAAAAAAAGTGTACAGCAGGCGCTGGGAAGCATTTTTAAGTGATAAAAACTGCAAATGTGTGTAAAACTCCAACCAAAGCTTTGGGATTCAAACCACTGCATGTAACTAGTATAAAGGGGAGAGTTCGACAATAAAAAGCAAGAGACTTTACTGGGAAAGCATCCTTTGTGAAGTTTTGAGTGAAAATAAAAAAAGTGTCCAGCAGAGGGAGCTGGGAAGCATTTTTAAGCCATAAAAACTTCAAATGTGTGTCAAACTCCAACCAAAGCTTTGGGATTAAAACCACTGCCTGTAACTAGAATAAAGGTGAGAGTTATAATCTAAAAAGCAAGAGACCTTTCTGGGAAAGCATACTTTGTGAAGTTATGAGTTACAATAAAAAAAGTGTACAGCAGAGGGAGCTGTTATGCATTTTTAAACAATAAAAACTGCAAATGTGTGTAAAACTCCAACCAAAGCTTTGGGTTTCAAACCACTGCCTCTAACTAGTATAAAGGGGAGAGTTCTACTCTAAAAAGCAAGAGAAGTTTCTGGGAAAGCATCCTTTGTGAAGTTTTGAGTGAAAATAAAAAGTGTCCAGCAGAGGGAGCTGGGAAGCATTTTTAAGCCATAAAAACTGCAAATGTGTGTCAAAGTCCAACCAAAGCTTTGGGATTCAAACCGCTGCCTGTCTCTAGTATAAAGGGGAGAGTTCTACTCTAAAAAGAAGGAGAATTTACAGGAAAATCATCCTTTGTGAAGTTATGAGTTACAATAAAAAAAGTGTACAGCAAGCGCTGAGAAGCATTTTTAAGCAATAAAAACAGCAAATGTGTGTAAAACTCCAACCAAAGCTTTGGGATTCTAACCACTGCATGTAACTAGTATAAAGGGGAGAGTTTTACTCGAAAAAGCAAGAGAATTTACTGGGAAAGCATCCTTTGTGAAGTTATGAGTGAAAATAAAAAAAGTGGACAGCAGGCGCTGGGAAGCATTTTTAAGTGATAAAAACTGCAAATGTGTGTAAAACTCCAACCAAAGCTTTGGGATTCAAACCACTGCCTGTAACTAGTATAAAGGTGAGAGTTCTACTCTAAAAAGCAAGAGAAGTTTCTGGGAAAGCATCCTTTGTGAAGTTTTGAGTGAAAATAAAAAGTGTCCAGCAGAGGGAGCTGGGAAGCATTTTTAAGCCATAAAAACTGCAAATGTGTGTAAAACTCCAACCAAAGCTTTGGGATTCAGACCACTGCCCCTAAGTAGTATACAGGGGAGAGTTTTACTCTGAAATGCCAGAGAATTTACTTGGAAGGCGTCCTTTTTGAAGTTGTAATTCAAAATAAAAGAAGTGTACAGCAGGCCCTGGGAAGCATTTTTTCGCGATAAAAGCTGCAAATGTGTGTAAAACTCCAACCAAAGCTTTGGGATTCAAACCACTGCCTGTAACCAGTATAAAGGTCAGAGTTATACTCTAAAAAGCAAGAGACTTTACTGGAAAAGCATCCTTTTTGAAGTTAAGAGTTACAATAAAAAAAAGTGTACAGCAGGCGCTGGGAAGCATTTTTTAGCGATAAAAGCTGCAAATGTGTTTAAAACTCAAACCGAAGCTTTGGGATTCAAACCACTGCCCCTAAGTAATATACAGGGGAGAGTTTTATTCTGAAATGCAAGAGAATTTACTTGGAAAGCATCCTTTGTGAAGTTAAGAGTTACAATAAAAAAAGTGTCCAGCAGAGGGAGCTGGGTAGCATTTTTAACCATTAAAAACTGCAAATGTGTGTAAAACTCCAACCAAAGCTTTGGATTCAAACCACTGCCTGTAACTAGTATAAAGGGGAGGGTTTTACTCTAAAAAGCAAGAGAATTTACTTGGAAAGCATCCTTTGTGAAGTTATGAGTCAAAATAAAAGAAGTGGACAGCAGGCGCTGGGAAGCAATTTTAAGCAATAAAAACTGCAAATGTGTGTAAAACTCCAACCAAAGCTTTGGGATTCAAACCACTGCCTCTAACTAGTGTAAAGAGGAAAGTTCTCCTCTAAAAAGCAAGAGAATTTACTCGGAAAGCATCCTTTGTGAAGTTATGAGTTCCAATAAAAAAAGTGTCCAGAGAGGGAGCTGGGTAGCATTTTTAAGCATTAAAAACTGCAAATGTGTGTAAAACTCCAACCAAAGCTTTGGGATTCTAACCACTGCATGTAACTAGTATAAAGGGGAGAGTTTTACTCGAAAAAGCAAGAGAATTTATTGGGAAAGCATCCTTTGTGAAGTTATGAGTGAAAATAAAAAAAGTGGACAGCAGGCGCTGGGAAGCATTTATTCGCAATATAAACTAAAAATGTGTGTAAAACTCCAACCAAAGCTTTGCGATTCAAACCACTGCCTGTAACTAGTATAAAGGGGAGAGTTCGACTCAAAAAAGCAAGAGACTTTATTTGGAAACCATCCTTTGTGAAGTTATGAGTAAAAATAAAAAAAAGTGTACAGCAGGCGCTGGGAAGCATTTTTAAGTGATAAAAACTGCAAATGTGTGTAAAACTCCAACCAAAGCTTTGGGATTCAGACCACTGCCCCTAAGTAGTATACAGGGGAGAGTTTTACTCTGAAATGCCAGAGAATTTACTTGGAAAGCGTCCTTTTTGAAGTTGTAATTCAAAATAAAAGAAGTGTACAGCAGGCCCTGGGAAGCATTTTTTAGCGATAAAAGCTGCAAATGTGTGTAAAACTCAAACCAAAGCTTTGGGATTCAAACCACTGCCTGTAACCAGTATAAAGGTCAGAGTTATACTCTAAAAAGCAAGAGACTTTACTGGAAAAGCATCCTTTTTGAAGTTAAGAGTTACAATAAAAAAAAGTGTACAGCAGGCGCTGGGAAGCATTTTTTAGCGATAAAAGCTGCAAATGTGTTTAAAACTCAAACCGAAGCTTTGGGATTCAAACCACTGCCCCTAAGTAATATACAGGGGAGAGTTTTATTCTGAAATGCAAGAGAATTTACTTGGAAACCATCCTTTGTGAAGTTAAGAGTTACAATAAAAAAAGTGTCCAGCAGAGGGAGCTGGGTAGCATTTTTAATCATTAAAAACTGCAAATGTGTGTAAAACTCCAACCAAAGCTTTGGATTCAAACCACTGCCTGTAACTAGTATAAAGGGGAGGGTTTTACTCTAAAAAGCAAGAGAATTTACTTGGAAAGCATCCTTTGTGAAGTTATGAGTCAAAATAAAAGAAGTGGACAGCAGGCGCTGGGAAGCAATTCTAAGCAATAAAAACTGCAAATATGTGTAAAACTCCAACCAAAGCTTTGGGATTCAAACCACTGCCTCTAACTAGTGTAAAGAGGAAAGTTCTCCTCTAAAAAGCAAGAGAATTTACTCGGAAAGCATCCTTTGTGAAGTTATGAGTTACAATAAAAAAAGTGTCCAGAGAGGGAGCTGGGTAGCATTTTTAAGCATTAAAAACTGCAAATGTGTGTAAAACTCCAACCAAAGCTTTGGGATTCTAACCACTGCATGTAACTAGTATAAAGGGGAGAGTTTTACTCGAAAAAGCAAGAGAATTTACTGGGAAAGCATCCTTTGTGAAGTTATGAGTGAAAATAAAAAAAGTGGACAGCAGGCGCTGGGAAGGATTTATTCGCAATAAAAACTAAAAATGTGTGTAAAACTCCAACCAAAGCTTTGCGATTCAAACCACTGCCTGTAACTAGTATAAAGGGGAGAGTTCGACTCAAAAAAGCAAGAGACTTTATTTGGAAAGCATCCTTTGTGACGTTATGAGTAAAAATAAAAAAAAGTGTACAGCAGGCGCTGGGAAGCATTTTTAAGCGATAAAAACTGCAAATGAGTGTAAAACTCCAACCAAAGCTTTGGGATTCAAACCACTGCCTGTAACTAGTATAAAGGTCAGAGTTATACTCTAAAAAGCAAGAGACTTTACTGGAAAAGCATCCTTTTTGAAGTTAAGAGTTACAATAAAAAAAAGTGTACAGCAGGCGCTGGGAAGCATTTTTAAGTGATAAAAACAGCAAATGTGTGTCAAACTCCAACCAAAGCTTTGGGATTCAAACCACTGCCTCTAACTTGTATAAAGGGGAGAGTTTTACTCGAAAAAGCAAGAGAATTTACTGGGAAAGCATCCTTTGTGAAGTTATGAGTGAAAATGACAAAAGTGGACAGCAGGCACTGGGAAGCATTTTTTCGCAATAAAAACTGCAAATGTGTGTAAAACTCCAACCAAAGCTTTGCGATTCAAACCACTGCCTGTAACTAGTATAAAGGGGAGAGTTCGACTCAAAAAAGCAAGAGACTTTAATGGGATAGCATTCTTTGTGAAGTTATGAGTTACAATAAAAAAAGTGGACAGCAGAGGGAGCTGGGAAGCATTTTTAAGCAATAAAAACAGCAAATGTGTGTAAAACTCCAACCAAAGCTTTGGGATTCAAACCACTGCCTGTAACTAGTATAAAGGGGAGGGTTCTACTCTAAAAAGCAAGAGACTTTCCTAGGAAAGCATCCTTTGTGAAGTTATGAGTTACAATAAAAAAGTTTCCAGCAGAGGGCGCTGGGAAGCATTTTTAAGAAATAAAAACTGTAAATGTGTGTAAAACTCCAACCAAAGCTTTGGGATTCAAACCACTGCCTGTAACTAGGATAAAGGGGAGAGTTCTACTGTAAAAAGCAAGAGAATTTACTCGGAAAGCATCCTTTTTGAAATGATGAGTGGAGTGAAAATAAAAAAGTGTACAGCAGAGGGAGCTGGGAAGCATTTTTAAGCAATAAAAACAGCAAATGTGTGTAAAACGCCAACCAATGCTTTGGGATTCAAACCACTGCCTGAAACTAGTATAAAGGGGAGATTTCTACTCTAAAAAGCAAGAGACTTTACTGGGAAAGCTTCCCTTGTGAAGTTATGAGTTACAATTAAAAAAAGTGTACAGCAGAGGGAGCTGGGAAGCATTTTTAAGAAATAAAAACTGTAAATGTGTGTAAAACTCCAACCAAAGCTTTGGGATTCAAACCACTGCCTGTAACTAGGATAAAGGGGAGAGTTTTACTCTAAAATGCAAGAGAATTTACTTGGAAGGCATCCTTTGTGAAGTTATAAGTCAAAATATTTTTTCTTTTACAGCAGGCGCTGGGAAGCATTTTGAAGCGATAAAAGCTGCAAATGTGTGTAAAACTCCAACCAAAGCTTTGGGATTCAAACCACTGCCTCTAACTCGTATAAAGGGGAGAGTTCTACTCTAAAAAGCAAGATAATTTACTGGGAGATCATCCTTTGTGAAGTTATGAGTTACAATAAAAAAGTGTCCAGCAGAGGTAGCTGGGAAGCATTTTTAAGAAATAAAAACTGTAAATGTGTGTAAAACTCCAACCAAAGCTTTGGGATTCAAACCACTGCCTGTAACTAGGATAAAGGGGAGAGTTTTACTCTAAAATGCAAGAGAATTTACTTGGAAGGCATCCTTTGTGAAGTTATGAGTCAAAATAAATAAAGTGGACAGCAG